>NW_018164775.1:836637-868192 GCF_001263595.1 Phalaenopsis equestris | reverse complement strand
TAATAGTAGAATTCAAGTTAGTTGGTTGAAGTGGAGGGATGCTTCGGGCCTTTTGTGTGAAAAAAAGTACCGCTTAGACTAAAAGGAAAATTTTATAAGACGGTGGTTAGACCTGCAATGCTCTATGGCGTTGAATGTTATCCTTCAAAAAAGAAGCATAATAATAAGTTAAGTGTTGCCGAGATGAGAATGATTAGGTGGATGAGTGGCTTTACACTTAGAGACAAAATGCAAAATGAATATATCCGTGATAGGGTTGTTGTAGCTCCTGTGACAGACAAAATTAGAGAAAGTCGTCTTAGATGGTTTGGTCACATTAAACGTCGACCATCTGATGATCCGATTAGGAGACTAAATGTTTTAGATTCGACTTGTGTTAAAAAAGGCAGAGGTAGACCTAGGAAGACTTGGGCTTATTGTAGAAAAAATGATCTTAATTTACTAGAACTAAATGAAAATAACACTAAATAGGACCAAATGGAGAAAAAGGATTCATGTAGCCGACCCCACGTAGTGGGAATAAGGCTTTGTTGCTGTTGTAGTTGTTGTTGAAACAACAAAATGCAAAAATTAGTAAATCCAAATACATATCTCATGTCAATGATTTAACCTTGTTTCACATTGATTTAGAATGCTTCTAAACATGTTTCACCCTTCAACTGCCAGTGCATATTTTCTTAAATTCTTAAAGAAAGAATAAACTTTGATACCCCAAAACCTAATTAATTTTCTTTTTCATATTTAACAGGTGCCATCAACAGTTATTTAAAAAATTGCTTAAAATTATTGCGTAATGGTAGTTATTAAACCAATTTTGCCGAGTAAAAACTAGACCAATTTAATACAAGAACTTAAGATTATCCTACTTGGTCCAAATTTTTATCTTATAATAAGAAATAAATTCATAGATCATGATGAAAGATTCCCTAAATCTGGGCATTATCTTCCACATATCACAAGCCACAACTTACCACCCTCAAACAAGTGTTTTAGTAGAAGTATCCAATCATGAGATTAAAAGAAAATTGAAAAAAATCATAAATCCTAATAGGACAGATTGGTTTGCTAGATTTGTGGGATATATATATATTATTTTTTTATTTTTTTATTTTTTTTTTTGAGGGCTAATATATTAAAAAGAAAACGACTAATATATTAACTAGAAAGAAAGATACAGATACAATGTGATGGAGGGCCCAAACATGACACCCTGCTCACAACAAAACCACAAGGGGTTCCACAACTAGAAAATACTAAAAAGTTCATTCAAGACATAAAGAAAAGGCCTAAAAATGCAGAAATACATAATATCAGGTAGCTAGAGAGCAACTCAATTTGATTTTGCCTCTGCCTCTGGTTCTAAGAAAAGAGCAAGCTAATATGTTGGTAAGATGATTAACATTGCCAGTAGTAACCAATGTATCATCAAATAGGTTCCCGAGCTGGAGTCGGCCTCAATTCTTCTTCTTCCTCCTGGAATAGACCTGTCATTCCTCTTTTGAAGATTGGCCCACTTGATTTTGGTCTAAAGTGTGCTGGGGATGTGCAGATTGTTGGATATTAGAAGCAACTACCTGTTGTACCGGCTGATCTTTTATTGAATCAAAGGAGCACTCTCGTGTGTTGGCATGTGAGTGAGTCTTCAATAACAATGGGTGGTATGAGCACAACTCGATCTGTAGCTGTAGTATGCTGTTCTTCTTCAGAAACTGCGGTGTTGGGAAGAGGATCGGGTTGCATCTTCTCAATAGGAATAGTAGGTGGTTGTTCTTTAGCGATATTCAGCCTTAGATGAGGATGCAAACGATAGCAACTAGTAGAGCTGTGGCCAAACAAAATAGAATGAGAGCAATAAGGAGGACGTGGTTTCATTTCAACCTTTTGTCGATACCCGTTGTGCATAGTGTCAATCCATATCTCATCCGGAGTTGGTTGAGTGATATCTCTCTCAACTAACATACAAGCCACGGATGGTCTAGTGACAGCAAGCGTAGGACTATCCACCTTGAGAGGCTTACCGTAAGCAGATGCTAAAGAGTAGAGGATTTTCATGTCGAACAGATGTAATTTTAACCTCGAAAAATTTATCCAAACAGGAATGATAGGGGACTCCACTTTTGGATCAAAACCGACAGTCCACTTCAAGATTTTCATAAAATGATTGTCAATCTTGATAGCTTTTCGAGAGAAAATGTGTGTGTAATCGGTATCATGAGATAGCTGAATAAGTATATGTCTACCGTCAAGTAGTCCAATGTTCCAACTGCCCAATAGTTTAATAGTATCAAATTCCTTCCTAATGATCTCCAGTTTTAGGTGACCATAAAAGAATTTTCCTACTAGAGAGAAGCGCCAAGAGGACGTGAGAGTGTCGGTTTCAACCTCTGTGAGAATAAGTGCAGGCCTCCCATTTTTTTTCCAAACTTTTTAATAAATGTGTGATCAGCTCCATCTTCAAGAGCCTCATGGAAAGATTTTGGACCATGGCAGGACTTACGATAGCAAAACCAGACGCTGAACCTGGATTAGGGGCACGAGCAGGAAAGTCGCCGGCAAGAGCATTTGCATAGGAACATAGCTTCGAGGTCATCTCCTTCACAAGATAGGAGAGAAATAGTCTGGCGGGCAGGAAGAGCAGACAGGTGAACGGGAACATTCTGTCGGGCAGGAAGCGAGAAGGCGCGCCCTTGAACAGGAAAGCAGACAAAACCGCAGCTCGAGGAAACCGCGCCGAAGCCCTTCGTCGAAGACCGCAGAGACCTTCGTCATCGTCATCAAGTGCGGTAGCTAATATATTAACTAGAAAGAAAGATACAGATACAATGTGATGGAGGGCCCAAACATGACACCCTGCTCACAACAAAACCACAAGGGGTTCCACAACTAGAAAATACTAAAAAGTTCATTCAAGACATAAAGAAAAGGCCTAAAAATGCAGAAATACATAATATCAGGTAGCTAGAGAGCAACTCAATTTGATTTTGCCTCTGCCTCTGGTTCTAAGAAAAGAGCAAGCTAATATGTTGGTAAGATGATTAACATTGCCAGTAGTAACCAATGTATCATCAAATAGGTTCCCGAGCTGGAGTCGGCCTCAATTCTTCTTCTTCCTCCTGGAATAGACCTGTCATTCCTCTTTTGAAGATTGGCCCACTTGATTTTGGTCTAAAGTGTGCTGGGGATGTGCAGATTGTTGGATATTAGAAGCAACTACCTGTTGTACCGGCTGATCTTTTATTGAATCAAAGGAGCACTCTCGTGTGTTGGCATGTGAGTGAGTCTTCAATAACAATGGGTGGTATGAGCACAACTCGATCTGTAGCTGTAGTATGCTGTTCTTCTTCAGAAACTGCGGTGTTGGGAAGAGGATCGGGTTGCATCTTCTCAATAGGAATAGTAGGTGGTTGTTCTTTAGTGATATTCAGCCTTAGATGAGGATGCAAACGATAGCAACTAGTAGAGCTGTGGCCAAACAAAATAGAATGAGAGCAATAAGGAGGACGTGGTTTCATTTCAACCTTTGTGATTTCATTTCAACCTTTTGTCAATACCCGTTGTGCATAGTGTCAATCCATATCTCATCCGGAGTTGGTTGAGTGATATCTCTCTCAACTAACATACAAGCCACGGATGGTCTAGTGACAGCAAGCGTAGGACTATCCACCTTGAGAGGCTTACCGTAAGCAGATGCTAAAGAGTAGAGGATTTTCATGTCGAACAGATGTAATTTTAACCTCGAAAAATTTATCCAAACAGGAATGATAGGGGACTCCACTTTTGGATCAAAACCGACAGTCCACTTCAAGATTTTCATAAAATGATTGTCAATCTTGATAGCTTTTCGAGAGAAAATGTGTGTGTAATCGGTATCATGAGATAGTTGAATAAGTATATGTCTACCGTCAAGTAGTCCAATGTTCCAACTGCCCAATAGTTTAATAGTATCAAATTCCTTCCTAATGATCTCCAGTTTTAGGTGACCATAAAAGAATTTTCCCACTAGAGAGAAGCGCCAAGAGGACGTGAGAGTGTCGGTTTCAACCTCTGTGAGAATAAGTGCAGGCCTCCCATTTTTTTTCCAAACTTTTTAATAAATGTGTGATCAGCTCCATCTTCAAGAGCCTCATGGAAAGATTTTAGAACATTGCAGGACTTACGATAGCAAAACCAGGCGCTGAACCTGGATTAGGGGCACGAGCAGGAAAGTCGCCGGCAAGAGCATTTGCATAGGAACATAGCTTCGAGGTCATCTCCTTCACAAGATAGGAGAGAAATAGTCTGGCGGGCAGGAAGAGCAGACAGGTGAACGGGAACATTCTGTCGGGCAGGAAGCGAGAAGGCGCGCCCTTGAACAGGAAAGGAAAGCAGACAAACCCGCAGCTCGAGGAAACCGCGCCGAAGCCCTTCGTCGAAGACCGCAGAGACCTTCGTCATCGTCATCAAGTGCGGTAAGTTCGAAATCGTAACTCAAAATCTCGAAAAGGGACAGCGTCGAAGCCCTTCATCGAAGACGACGAACGCAGAGACATTTATCGTCGTCGTGCGGGAAGTTCGTCGAGCATGAGAGAAAAGATTTACGACCGACCGAAGAAAAATGATGTCGTCGTCCTACCGCTCTGCTAGGGTTCCGCCCCATGGCGAACCCTAGCGTTTCGATTGTCGCTACTGCCCCGATCTCCGCTCCCTCACGTATCTGTGCGCGTCGTCGATCGCGGCGAAGAAGACACGACTCTGCTGCGTCGTCTTCGCAGCATTGTTGACGACTCCACTGACGTTCGCTTGCCCACGCTTGTCTCCTCTGCGATCGTCGTTCCTTCGCGCCTAGCAAAGCAAGGCTTTTCCTCCTTCGCGCTGCTTAGCGCCCTGCGACGAAACCGTGGCTTGTCTTCCAATCGACATGCGCTGCTTCTGCGTCTGCGTCTGCGTCTGTGCCAATTTACGTTTTTTGCTATAGAAATGGCATCAGGGCGTTCCTACACCGTCGTCCTCGCCGGTGATAACCCCGTCTCCACCCCTCTTTCGAATATGATTCCGCAACGATACCACGACAATTTTACTCGTGACACTGAAACCGGATTTCTCAAAAAAAACTTCCCATAAAAACGGCAAACCTGCAATATTTCTCACTAAGACAGAGATCTCCACCCAAGCTGCGCCCTATCGACTGTTTTTAGTTGGTAAGTTTCTTTATGGAAACCCTAAACTTGAGCTAATTTGAAAGAACTTTGAACAAATGAAGCTGAAAGGGGGTTGGAAGATCGATAAATTGCATGGTCGCGACATTCTTATTCAATTACAAATGATGAAGACTACACCCATTTATTTGCAAGAAAACTTCTTCGAATAGAAAACCATGTGATGAAGGTTTTAAAATGGACGGTGGATTTTGACACTCGTACTGAACCTCCTACCATTCCTGTTTGGCTACGCTTTCTAGGTTTGAAGATCCACATTTTTGATCAAGAGCTTCTCTTCTCTTTAGCGATGGTGTACGATAAACCCATTAAAACTGGCACGCCTACAGTGAATCTAACTCGGCCTTCAGAAGCCAGAATTTTGATAGAAAGGGATATTACTTTACTTTTTCCGAGAAAAATATGGATTGGCACACAACATCAGGAATTTTGGCAGCAAGCAGAACTTGAACAGATATCACTTTATTGTACCCACTGTCGTATGTTTGGACATTCTTCTTCTCAATGTTATCAGTTGCATCCAAATTTAAAACCTTCAAGTAATAACACTTCTGGATCTGTCCTATCTCATATATGTCCCTCCTCTGCTCCTGAGTGCATTCCACAAACTATTGAAACACCGGTTAGGTTAATTGAAACACCGGTTAACACGATGCCACCTCCCCCTCCCACTACCGGAGACAATATTATCTCTGTTCTTCCGACTGATATATTGGCAGATGGTATACTTAGGCCCGAGAATCATGATAGAATTGAAGCTCCACATCCCCAGGATGCATCAAGTGTTGAAGTGATATGTTTACCATCTCTTCAGAATCAGAATGTTATTACTGCTAGTCAGGAGTTGGGGCTCATTCTCTTCTACATGCCCAACAATCTGTTGACCACACCGATCAGATCAGCCAGTCATCGGATGAGGAATGGCAGGTTTACACATATAGAAAGAAAAAGAAGAATGAAGACACACTCCAGCTTGGGAACTTAATGGATGATACTCTAGTAACTTCGGGTAATGGAACGACACTTAGTAATTTTTTAGCTGTCTCCGCTCCTAGAACCAGAGGCAGAGGCAAGACCAAGCTGCCTAGCAGCTTATGTCATGCAAGTTTTGTTTTATTTTTTTTTTATCGACGTTTCACTCTTTTACGATGCTAGTGTCTGATGTATCATATAGGTAGGGTGACTTTTTTGGGTCCTCACATACAACCTCTATGTATATTTTCAATTTCAATAAAATTAGCCCTTGAGCGTTTATAATATATATATATATATATATATGTGTGTGTGTGTGTGTGTGTGTTACTTAATGAATAAATCATATATTTATTGTAAGTCCAGCTTAATTATGTTTATTATACTAACAAATGTGTATGTATAAATAACCAAACATGAAAACATTACAACCAGCCATAGACTCCCTACGGGTCATTTTATATTTTTCTTAGTTCTCTAAGCTTTTGCATTTAAACCCACTTTTATAACACTTCTTATATTTGATTTTTTTTTCCCATTATTATTGCACCATAAACTATTTTTATTTATAATTTTTTTTTTATTCTCCAAGTATATTTTTTGTTACTTGTTTCATAGTATTTGTTGCTTTATTCCAAATAAAAATTGCTTCTTCATGAACATCCCAAACCTTGATATGGTGAAGTTTACTTGCAAAAATAATTTTATTCGCGTCTTTTAGGTTCTCCCATTTAGTTCTATGAAATTAATTCATAGTATCCATTATTTTACAGCTCTTCATCTTAAAGTCCAAAACTAATAATCAATATTGAGTACTTAAATTATCACTTGGAATGACCTTACAATCTTTACATTCTCGACGATCTATTCTTCTAATAATAAAATAATCAATTTATGTTTTATTAGATCTATTCTATAAGTAATAATATGCTAAACTTTTTTTCCTTATTAAAGTAATAATAACAAAATCATACACTTAAGAAAAATCTAATATGACTCTAATTTCTTCACTAATCACTCCAAAATCATAGCCACCATGAATATTTCTAAAATCTTCTATCATTCTATCGACATGTCAATTTAAATCTCCTCCAATAAAATTCTTTCTTCACGTATCATTTGTATTAGTTCTTCTAGGTCATTCTAAAATTTTTCTTTAAAACATATTTCTAAACTTACTTGAGGAGCATAAGCACTTATAATATTAAAAATCTTAATATCAACAATATAAAGGGCTATAATTCTATCTCCAATTATATTAATTTTTTACAACATTATCATTCAAACTCTTATCCATAATTATACCTACATCATTTCTAGTGTGATTCCTACCTAAATACAAAAGTTTAAAATTTAAGCTATCATTCTCCTTAGTCTTTTTTCCAACCCATTTAATTTCTTGGATATATAAGATAGTTATCTTTCTATGAACTATAATATCAACTAATTTCATTAATTTACTTGTGAGAATAATTATATTCCAATATCATATGCTAATATTAGTTTCATAGACTAACATTTTTACCCGCATACATCCGTAATATGAAAACTCTTGCTTATTTGATACTACACCAGGGTGTCGGTCTAGTGGCTCTTACACACTTTTCACTGTATTCAAGTCATACAGCACTTCGTTTCAAGGAGACATCCTAGCATTTACACAATGATCAAGGTGAATCATGTCATGATTTTTTGATAAATTTTATGCTAGTTGTCGACTACCTAACGTAACCCATATCTTTCTTATCAATACTTTTAGAGAAAAAATATTTCAACTCATGTAATAAATATTTATTATTGATTGAAAGTAAAATCATCCGCAAACCTTCTAATACATACACTGATCTATAATGTTTTCTAAAAATTCAAATGAAGAGATCACAACATCAAATTTTAAATACCATTTACGAGAGACTTGTTTCAACTCGTAAAAAAATTTCTTAAGTTTATACATCAAATATTCACTCTCTCTAGAAGTGAATATTTTTGCTTGATAATCTCATTAAGAAATACAATTTTCACATTCTTTTGTTGCAACACTAAATCAAAATGTGTAGTAAATGTCGTGATCATTCTGAATGAATCTTTCTTAATACAAGAGAAAAAATCTCATCCTAATCAATTCCATCTTTTTGAGCGAACCATTAAGAAGTAAGTCTTGCTTTTTATCTTTTTTATGTTGCCTAATCAGTCTATCATTATTTTATAGACTCATTTACAACTTATGTCTTTTGCATCATTAAGCAACTTAATAAGATTAGAGATTTCATTATTTATGATAGAATTCATCGCATATTTCATGGCATCAAATTATAAATCAATTCTTTATAATTAATGACTTAGGAAAATATTTCAAGATAATTTCCAGCTCTAACATTATAGTCTAATTCTTGAAAATACACAATATAATCATTAGGAATTGTTCTCTTCTTTTTCAAAAAATCTTAATATTAAAACAACCTTCTCTTGAAGAGTTAATTGTTCAACTACATTTGATGCCTCATTAATAATTGGATTCATTCATTATCAGTGATAGTTTTAATCTTAAATATTAGCCGTCCAACACCCACTTAAACCTCAGGAGTGTTTTGGTTAAAATAAGAGGTGAGCATCTATATGTTTATGAAATTGATGTGTTATGAGTGGAATACTAAACTTTGGGTGTTAGGAATGTAAAACGTGAGGTGCATATAAATCTGTCAAAGAATTAAGATTGACATGTTCTGAAAGTGAACCTTGGTTGCGGTTAACACCAATCATTATAAGCTTAGAGATGACCATTACCAGAAAATACCCGAACATTGCTAGCAAGGATTTTTGAAATTCTAAAATCATTTTCTAATAACACATACATGAATGCTTTTACTGATTTGCTGGTTCAGCATGGTTAGTATTAGTCTTGCATTGCCTGCATCAAAATAAAGTTGTTTTGAGTGTAATTTGATGGTATGGTGATGCGCCCCGAGTGTATGTTATTTCACTGTGTTTTTTTATGTCAATTTAAATAACCGGTAACAGTGTCAAAAACTTGACCCGTCCCGAAATTACGCAGTAATTTAGCTTTCAAAAATATAGTCAAAATCTTGACCCAATTTATATTAAGTATTTAATGTGCAAATTGAAACGATATATAAAATATTAAATATTTCACACACTAAGGGTTCTACGCAAGTGCACGAATCGTTTCAAGTAATATAGGACTTTATTTAAAAACCACAGTATCGATCCCATAGAGAAGTGCAGTAAGAAATTCTTTAGGCTAATTCTAATCTACTACTATCAAGCATTAGTTTGAAAGATGAAAATTCTTACGATAATAACATCAATCTCAATATTCAAACTATAGAAATTAAAATAAAAAAGACAAGTTAAAATGGTTTCAACGAATGCTAATAGAAATTTAACTAAAAGAACTAAGTTTACTAAACTAATTTCTAAACTTCAAAGTTAAATTTACTAAGACTAAACAAAATTTTGTGACGAAGAGTTCAAATTTAAGAAAGCATCATTCCCCTTTACAATGAGTACGCGGTTAGTGAAATAATTAAAATCATTTAAAATTATATATAAAATTGTATTGCGTCAAATACGAGCAATCCTATTGTTTACCCTCTTCCAAGTGCATAAAAAACATTGACTAATCCAGAGTTTAGTCCTTAATTCTGTGGTTAGGTTAGGAGGATACCAGCTGCCACTCTAGAGCTCTCACTACTCTCTCACCTGAGGGCTAACAATCTCGCATTAGTTTCCAATCAACTTGACTAAATTGAGGATTTTAATCTGTCACCTTAAAATCTTCAATTCTGCATTCAACAAAATACATTTCTTTATTTATTTACACTCAACCTCACGGATGACATCATCTCCCATGAAATCGAATGTGACTCTCACCATGTTGTTGAAATCATAGCCCTTCCAGGTCATATATTTCTCAACGCATTTTAACATTTCAATTGGCCAATTTCAATTGGCCAGATTATTGGCCAGATTGAAAAGTAAATGAAGACCGGAGTTCAAATCATCACAAATTATTGACATTTAAAACTGTATAAAAAAAATTAATTCTTCACAAAACCAAATCTCTTTGTAGAGATAAAGATAAATAAGACTACTCAGAATTCATAAGAAAAATACGACAAAACACGGATTTCATATATAAAAATAAGTTTACAAAACATTCATATATAAAAAATATAAAAATAAGTTTACAAAACAAAGGAAGAAAAGAACACAACTTATCTCACACTCCTTCCCAAAAAAATCCCAAGATTTTTCTTTAAGCACTTTTTCTCTTTACAATCACAATCATTTCTCTCTTAGAAATATAATGAAGAAGAAATCTCTCTCCTTCCCTCTCCTCTTATAACCCTATAAGAAAATTCTCTCTTCTCCAAAGTCTTCCTTTTTAATTAAGGGTTGCCTCCTTTCAAAAAGAATTCAAAATTCACTCCTAAATTCTCTCCAGAAGTCACACCTTTTAAATCCCAAAGACATGTTCATTAATTCAAGAGACATATCCCTTCATTAAAGAGTCGTTCAAAGTGTCTAAATGCGTTGAATCACTCCATAGGGCGTTCGAATCATTTGGAGCCTTCAAAATCCGCACAAAATTTATCCTAAACCGCCTTAATCTGTCTTATATCGTCTCTAGCACCTTAGGTGCCAGTTCTCTGGATTTTGGCGCCTCAAGCATCACACTACAGCAGCTCCACCATTTTGCTCCGTTTGACTCCGTTTCAGCTCTGTTTCGCCTCATTCATTTGCGTTTTGCTCCTAACATTTATATATATATATACAAAATATGCATGAAAATAACTTTTTTTTTAATTGTAATTTCATTCAAAAACATGTGATAAATGTAAAATAGATTAAGCATAGAAAGACATCGAAATATGTCAAGTCAGAATTTTCTTTCTTGCTTGTTTTTACTCCATCTGATGATCCGATTAGGAGAATAAACATTGTAGATTTGAATTGTGTGAAGAAAGGCAGAGGTAGACCTAGGAAGACTTGGGCTTATTGTATAAAAAATGATCTTAATTTACTAGAACTAGATGAAAATATGACACTAAATAGGACACAATGGAGAAAAAGGATTCAGGTAGCCGACCCCACGAGGTGGGATTAAGGCTTTGTTGTTGTTGTTGTTGCTGCTGCTCGTTTTTACTCCAAATTGCATAATTTTTGTTTCATTTTCTACAAAAGTTCATTTCTTGTACCTGAAACTAAAAATACGCAAAATATATTCATTTAAAGTGTAATATCATTAAAAATCATTAAAATTGAACATAAAATATCTATGAAAATTTAGGTAATTTTTAGGCATGTCATACAGCAAGGCCTAAAAGGTATAACAAATGTGCAAATATTCATATGTTTTGAAGCTGTCATGGTTCCAAAATGTTCCAAGCTATTCGCTGACCCATGCCTCAACACTCTTGCTGCTTCAGAATTGATCTTTACATATCTACCACCCAATTATATATATTTACAGGCCTAACACCTAAAGTTTACTTTTTATTACATACATACCACTCAATTGACATGTATTCGCATATCTAACACCTTAGTTTCGAATTTTACATACTCGCACGCTTGGAAACCGAATACTTATATATGTGACAAAGGAATTCTTTCGCTACATGCTATACATTGCTTGGGGAAAGTTTAAACACTCTTCTCGGGGGTCGAATTAATTACAATTGTTGAAATAACTTAAACGCTTTTAGGTCGATTCATTTTTTGTTTCCCCCTTGTTTTATTAGTTTTGAAAGTGGGTCCGCCTTCTCTTTTCTTTTGTTCTATTTTTATTGTTAAATAGTTAAGTCAAAATGAGAATTTCTGATTTAATTATTTAGAAAACACTTAAATATATTTGAGGATTAGTTGGAAAAATCTTAATTAAGGGTAAAACACCTTAAATCACTTCAAGCTCAAGTTAAAGTGTAAGCTTCCTAAATTTTATAAACACACCCTAAGTGAGAGTTCATTTACTTAATTTTCAAATGAATGATGAAACTAAACACATGACATTAATTCACAAAATCGATTAAAACAGTAAACATGAGGATACACAAGATGTGGTTCATGACTTCCTCAATTAAATCAACTAATGAAATTCTTGTCATGGCTTAACCTACAGTGAAACTCAATATACCGGGATTTGAGTTTGAACATTACACTCAAATCCTCCCGGCAGTTGGGGACATTTGTTAATGCCACATGTGGATCATCGGACAAGTTGGAGGTCTTGGTGACGAGAGTCATGACAACATTGCTTATGTGTGCTTCTACCTAGGGTAATGACCGATGATACATTTCGCCAACTCTTGGTGAGATTATTGCCCCCGATTCTATTAAGTCGCCAGTAGTCCTAGCATGATTAAAGTAATTAGTCTGTGGACTACACTACTTTACAAAATATTTACAAAAATAAAAATAAATTTCTTTTGTTTATTAAAGTGAACTCTGCATGAAAATCTAAACAGCAACTTTTGCATGAAAAATTAAAGAATTTTGATAAAACTTACAAAGGTCCACGTCTAGTCACTTGGATCGAAGGATTGCCCTTTATAGATTGTCGGGTTGGTAGCTCTTACCCAAAGTTTGGAAGCACACAGTACACCTCTGAGCCCCCACCTTCACCGATGTCTTGCACTCAATTCCGATCTTCCATACGTGATCACGAGTTTTGCTTGTAATTTCTACGACTTGTTTTTCTGACTTTCGTGTTGGGTTTTCTGCTTTGCTTACTTTTCCTGCAAGTTCATTTAAATCTCCTGCAAGTCATACTATGCTTGCAATACGGGCCATGCAGCAGTAGCAGAAGCTCAGATACGCTTCATAGTTTATTTACCACATTCTACAACACTTTTATTTACATGTGCTTTTCTTTACCATCCATGCTTTAAATATAAAACAACAACAAAACCTAACTTTGACATCAAAATTGTGAAACATAAAACCTCAAACCCTTAAACCCTGGAACTGCTGCTACAACAGGAGGTTCCGAGCCAATTTTGTAAGCAGTACGTCGAGGAGCTTGGAGCGGACTACAAGTAGAGATGGTCTTTGATTCTACAACTGCAAAACAAGTCTACATCAGCTAAACTTTCCTAGCATAAATAATAACCCATAGGACTTCAAGGTAACTCGCCTAGCGCGACGTAAATCCTCACTCCCTCTTTAGGCTCCTGTGCAACCATGTTGTGCAGCATAAGTACTAACTCATCTTAGGTTCTAAGATTGTCATGTGGTACAACGTAAACTCTGTTATATCTGTGGACTATTTGCATAATTGGGTATTATGCAAGTGTAAGTCCCAAATAATAAAATTGGCAGGATCGAACATTTAAATAACATCGTCTCCAAAACGCAGCCACACAGTAAGATAATTTGGGAAGTCACTAGGGGACACTAGGGGCCCTCAGGATCTGTGACGCCCCCTACCGTTTCCTTCCTTCGACTCCTGAAAAATAATTATTCCTACTTAAGTCACTCCCACTTGCTTTTCTACGTCCTACCGTGAAAACCTAAACCTTGAATTCTTGAAGACTAGTACATCTGATCGTTATCTAAAGTTTTCTCAAGTGATCCCAGTCATCTGGGATGTAATTAACTATAGGGGTTTGCCTCTATAAGGAACTTGGAACCCAGGTAAAATAAAGTCTATTTGATTTTTTTATTAGATAGGAGAACTTGTAGGTCACACATAAAAGGTTCGCAGACCAAACGGATGTCACAAATCCCTTAATTTGTATAATTGGGTCCATCGCCAAGATATACACTTATCTTTCAGGAATGTGTAGTATTTGTGGTATCGAGCACGATTATATAGACTATTGGACGAAGAAGATTTATTTGGTCTCATTTTTTCAAAAAAATTAAAACATAATATTTTAAAACCAAAACTATATACCTCTTATATTAAATTAAATTAAAAAAAAAATTTCAAACCAAAAAGTTTACCGAAAATGCTTCCCTATACGCGCACAAATGTTGCAAACCTGATTTCCAAAATTTTTATAATTCAAAAGGTGTTTTTACAACAACTTTGGTTGAAACTTAATTTAAAATATACACAAACATTTTAAAGCTTCACTCACAAAAATTTAGATAATTTAGAGATATTAATCATGTTTCTTACCATATCTATTAGTTTTCAGTTCCTTCATTCAACCACATTTTTATGAATCAAATAAATTATATTGAGCAAAAATCTCATTTTTTTTAAAAAAAATTCGCAAATAGATTACCCCCTTGTCTATCTTCACAGTATCTTCAGTTTATCTTTCATAATACTCATCACTTATATTCGAACTCATAATCCCATTTTAATATCTATATATTGTCACTTTGAAAGCTTCAGTTTGCAAGAAATTAGGTAATTTAATACTACTAATCATGCTCCTCAAAACATTTTATTAGTATGTCATTCCTACTTTCAACCACGCCTTTAAAATTAGAAGAGCCAGATAGATTATAGTGAGCAACAATACCATTACTTAAAAGGAACTAGCAACTTATATATCTTCAGTGTATCTCTCATAATGTTCACCACTTCTATAAGATTTTGCAATCTTAATTTATTTTCACATTATTTTCTTACTTTTGTCTTAAAAATATTAAAAAGCTTCAATGATTTATTTTTATTCAGAAGTTAGTAGAGATACATATAACGTGTGTAATCATGAATAAAGTTCATAAAATACTTTGAACCATGAAAATTAATATATACACAACTATTTATTTGTATCATTTCTAATATGTTTTCTACTCATCATTGCATTTTTTTTAAAATTTATTAGTTTTTTAATCCTTTATGCAAGTTAGACAAGTATCAAAATTAATAAAATACAAAATACAAAATACTCTCACTAATCTTAATTCCATCTATTGATCTCGTTCTTTGAATGGATATGTTGAACACCTCTTACTAACTTCCTTAGGTTTTGCATATCCTATATGGTAATACAAATGTAAATTATAACATTAGATTTAATTTATTAAGTGTTATAAATAATGTTGATCATATAAGATTCATAACAAACAAGTGAAATTGTACTTTCTTATCAAATCAAGTCTAAAATTCGATGCAATCTTTATTCATGCCACTTCTTACAGAAGAAGCACTTGGATTATTTTTTTATTTCAACTTGGAGTGATAATTTACATTTCTCTTTCTACTTGATTTGGCTAACTCTAACCCATTTTGTGTGTTACTAGCATTGCACTTTTACCCATTTTCATGACCAACCTTTCTTCCTCTTAAACACATAGAATTAAAAATTTATTAATTGATCATTTATATTTATGTGTGATAAGATTTGTTGAAGGAATCATATTACTGTGGATGAGTGTCCATAACATAATGTACTAAAAAAGACTTGGATATGTCAATCTCAAGTATATATATGCTCTTGCATACTGTCAATTTCAGTTAGTTTAAGGGATGAGAACTTCATAACTAAGATACTCACAAGAAATTTATGTGAAATACTAAATTGTTCATCAATTGTCTTGAGTAGCTTTCTAACATTGTTATATTGATCTATTAAATCATGAATACGGGCAAATATATTTGGCTTTATGAACATTAAATTGAGGTGACTATATTTTTTTCTAATATTCATAAAAAGCAACGTGATCAACAATATTTATTTCAATAATCACACGTGGTTCGTCTTTCTTAATAGTACAATCAATATTCATCCACCTTAACTAAAAGAGAATTTTCACAATTAACATCCCTCAATTATAAAAACATATTTTTATTTATTTTAATTTTTCACTCATGCAATCAACTAATATTTATGATATTAATTTTTTTTTATAGTGGAGTCACATTAAAAAATTTAAAAAAATTAATATCTTAAATATTAGCTGATTTCATGCGTGCAAAACTAAAGTAAATAAAAACATATTTTTATACGAAAATCAGGCTCATAAATATAAATCATATATTGAACAATTATGAGTTTACTGGCATAAAATTTGCTTGTAGGCTAAATTCTAATTCATTCAAATTCACTTAAATCTTTATGATAAAACTATAAAATTTGTTCCCTTTTCTAATCCATGTGGGTAAGTCAAAAAACAAAATGTAAATTAAATAAATATAATAAAAATTACTAGAGGATAATACATTATATTTATATAATTAATTAAAATTAATATCTTTAATCATATATATGATTTATAAAATTTATTATAATTAAGGATATTGTGACTATTTATTAATGATTCAAATTATATAAATCATTAAGACATTAATTTTTATATACTCAATTATTAGATTTTTCAATTAAAGGCATGATCGTAAATGGTTAACATAGGAACCAACCAGTAAAATACATTAATATCAAGCAAACTTATAAATTGATTTAATCAAGTGAAAATGAATTTAATTTGAACTCTAAGAGTAAAGGTCTTCAATTAAATTGAGATAAAGATCACAGTGAAATCTAGACAATATAACACTTAAAATTATTTATGCAAAATAAGGGTGAATTAATTATAGGTACATACATGATGCCGATTTAAGGTTTTCAATGGTAACTCAGAAAGCTTTGATCGATTAAAGGACGGCAAATGCTGAGCTCCGATACTATGCATTCCAGAGTTTGAGAAACCGTTCCAAAGTGAAATCTGACACATCGGTCATAAACATGGGAACAATTTTGATACAGAAAGGAAAACAAAAAATTGTTTTTCAATGAAAAACTAGTATCACTTAACAAAAAAGGTCTACATATATGCAGAAACTTTATGCTGTTGTTCGAGTATTAAAGAATTGGGACCATTACCTGTTGCATCAGGAGTTTCTGCCTCTTGGTGATCACCAGCCCCTTCAATTTCTACAATCCCAACGAAATCTCAAAAGAATGCATGTTGTGGCCATTATATAAAATTTTAGCTTTGTGGTGATACATTAAGTTGGTCATACCATTAAGGTTCTCGATGCTTTTAAGTCAGAGAGCAAGCTTATTAATGGTGACTCAATAAAAAATTAATGGAATAAGTCTATGGGAATTGCATTCTCAAGATGAAGATTGGACATAGGCAATCTGACACATCCCATAAGGAGATTACACACTTCAACAAGGATAGCTCTTTAAAATCAATTGTGTATATCCAACACATCCCTTAGAAAATAATTCAAAGCTATCACGGTGAAGAATTAGTAGCACATGTGGGGCGAGACAAAAATTTACAACTAGTACAATCTCATTTTTATTGACCAAAGCAGAGGAGAGACATGTCGATTCAAGGAGAACTGTTCTATTTGCCAAAGGTTTAAAGTCACTGGACAGAACACGAGATTTTATAGCCCATTGCATATTCCAAACTTCTATCTAGGAAAATCTCAATATTGATTTTTTTGTTGGGTTTACCCCATGCAGGATATTGATCCGATTCCGACTTGGTGGTCGTAGATCATTTCTATAAATAACGCACTTTGTTGCTTATAAAAAGATTTTTGATCCATTACATGTTGCCAAGCTTTTCTTTAAGGAGATTGTCAGGTTACATGGTCTTCCGTAAAGTCTAGCTTCTGATCGTGATGTGAAATTATAAGTAATTCCTGGAAGAAATTATGAAAGCGAAGTGGTAAACCGTACATTGGAAAATATGGTACGGTGAATTGCAGGAGATCAACCTAAGCAATGGGATGAATGTTTGGCACAGGCAGAATTTGTATTCAATTCGACGAATAACTGATTTACCGGCCATCCTCCATTCAGCAAAGTTTATATTAAGGCACCTAATTATTGGTTGCTATCGCACTGTCGCTATCCTTTCTAAACCCAGAAGCTGTGATGCCACAAAACTAGTTGACAATTCTGAATTGATGCTACGAGGTCAAAGAAAAGCTGACTGATTCCTCTCAGCGGTATAAACTACAAGCTGATAGATGCTATATATCAAAAGTGTTCAAGGAAGGTGATTTAGTTATTGTGAGACTACTCAAAAGTGCTGTTTCCACCCGGCGCTTGTTCCAAACAGAAACCTAGCAAAATTGGACCATATCCTTTAGCTAGTGTATCAATGATAATGCATTTGTGCTAGAGTTATCACCTAATCTGATAATTTAAATACATTCAATGTATCAGACATATACTCCTACCACTTGTCTGACGACAGACAGTTCCAATCTTTTGAAATTGAGTCGAGTTCTAGGATGGAAGGGATCTGATGCAACTATCTACATCCGAAGACTACATAGGTTGTTTGCCACTTTTTGTCTCTTATTACAACGATTTCACAAGATTCCAATCATTTGTCAGCCCAAAGGATTCTTAAGAAGGCACGAGATCATAAAAGGCCTTGAAGGATTTATTTCAGATACAGATCTTTGATGCACAATTAGAAGTTACCATTTTAGGAAAATCCTAAGGCCAACCAATTAGAATAATCGATTCTATGTTTGAACTACTCATAACCAAAAAATAATAAATATAAATACAAAGGATTTACTGTGTAATTCTAACTATCATGAAGAATTCAAAGTAATTCCTTTTTGGTAATGTAAGTTGGGAAATGCTTTTGTGCAGTTAGCTGTAGAAAAATAATGAATACCTTTTCTGAAAAATATGTGCAACAAAGGCAAGATTCAGATTGGGTGAACCATCAACAATGTCTTCAGGAGTCACGTATCTTTTACAACCCATTCTATCAGCATGTTCAAGGACAAGCTTCGCTCTTTCTAGAAGGTCTTTTACATTCTTTTCAGAAAGCTTAATACTGTGTTCAGGTGCCAAAACATTAAGAAGACATGCATAAGCCTCTGAATCCTGACCGGCCGAAAAGATAGTATTATCAGTAATTTTCAGAAAGAAAAATAGGAAGTGTTTGCTAGCTGAAGAAAACTAGTTCGAAAAGAAAACTCTTTATCGCACTGAATGAACAAAACATGAGTAAAATAAAAGGATTGATTATATGTACCTGCAGCAGGTGATGGAAACTACGCTTTGGTTGTAACCCAATAATACGCAACATAACTCACCAAAAAAGAAGGAAATTATTATAGCAGAAATAATAATGCGCTATCTAATCTTTTAAAGCTCATGATTAAATAAACTTTCTCAAGTTGGTATTCGCACTTCATTGATATTAGAGTATTAATTTACAGAACAGGTCAAAATAAATTACCAAGTGAGAGCTTAAACCCTCTCTACGGTTAATCGGAGCAGGTCTGGAAGAAAAAACTTTTACCATGGAAAACAGCAAAAGAAAGAGAGGTATAAAACTGCAAGAACATTCACCTTCATTGCATGATCTTTTAATGTGTTCAATCAGTAGTCATTAATGCTAAATTGTTTAAAAACTAAGAAATATTCAAAACCTAATCGGTACATTCATAACAAGGGCATAAATAGTGTATTATAGTGTTTTACAAATAAATTCCTAGACTTCTTCAATATTCCCTTTTTACCAGTAGGACCCTTAATAAGGTCCAATGCTCAATACTCCCCCTCCAGATAGGCAAATGATATCCACTAAGTTGTCACATCACCTATACAAATCTAATGAACTAAGTTCTTTAGTATGGCAGTCAGCCAGGTGCAACTCGTTATTCGGCTTTTCCTTGATGAAGAATCTATCAAACTCCACATATTTGGTTCCAACGTGTTGCACCGGGATGTCAGAAATGTCAATTGTTGACTTGTTGTAGCACCGAAATTCCACCTTGAACACAACCAACAAAGCTCTCAGCCACATCATCTCAGCAACTCTTAAGGCCATGGTCTTGTACCTCGTTACTACGGACTGTTTCATGCTCTTCCAAGAGACCAAGTTGCCCCCTACGAACATGCAGTATCCTAAAGCCCAGTCAGCATCACAAAAGCCCTCAATGTCTATATGCTCATTCTTTCTAAAGATCAACTCCTTCTTTGGTGCACTCTTTAAGTACCTCAGAATCTGATATTCTGCATCTATATGACCCTTCTTTGGATCATGCATTTAACGGCTCACCACGCTCGTTGCAAAAGAGATGTCAAGTTATGTGTGACACAGATAGACAGACGACCCATCAATCTCTGGTAACTCTAACGATCAACCACTTCTCCTACCTCTGCACTCAGCTTGGCCTTCTGGTTAATTGGGGAGATTGCAGTTCTGCACCTCAGCATATATGTTTTCATGAGGAGATCTAATACATACTTTCTCTAGAATAAGTCCATCGCCTCAAGTCCACGGGCCACTTCAATCCCAAGAAAGTATTTGGGTTGTCCAAGATCCTTCACCTCAAATTCATTGCACAATCTTTTAAATTTAGTTGAGCAATCTCTGTCTCATCATCACTGGTTCCTCAACTGATTCATCACACATCATAAGACAAGGCATTTCTCCAATGTGTACCACTCTCTCACCATTGCTTCTTACCCCCTGCCTCATATCTCCAGTATTTGGCAAGTCACCGAAGGGTAAGGCCAGCTCCTAGGTGCAGTACGATTCATATTCTCTAAATGACACAAACAGTTTCTTCTTTATTGGGCTTTAACAGACACACCCCTTCTAGGTAGCAGAATAACATACAAGCATGCATTTCACAACTTTGTGATCCAGCTTCCCTACCGACGACTTGTCATTCACAAAATATACACAGCCAAATCCTTCAATGGGATGATCACGCTATTATCTTCACTCAACATCTGAAAATGAGACTTTCAATCCAACACCCTGGAGGGTATCCTGTTGATCAATTGAGCAGCTGTGAGAATTGCTTACCCCCATAACTACTTTGGGACATTAATTACAATCATGATGTTTGGGGCGACCTCTAGGTGTTTATTATTCTTTTCAGCTACTCTGTTGGTGTGTATAGTCATGTGGTTTGATTTTCTATTCCTCGGACTAACAAGTATTCCCCAAATTCTTTCTTAGTATACTTTATCACATTATCAGGCAGAATAACTTCACTACTACACCACATTGAGTCTGGATTGCCTTGTACAAATCTTTAAAGCAAGCAAACGCATCACCATTATTTTTCTCAAATATAACCAAGTAACATGAGAGAAACTATCAATAAAGGTCACAAAATATAGATAATCATTCATAGAAGTTGTAGAACATGATTCCCAAACATCAGAATGTATCAAGTCAAAAACACTAAAGCTCAAAACTAATATAAAAGCTCCTAGTAAGCTTGTCAAACTCAAAAGCATCACCAAAAAGCTTTTGTTTATTTGTCTTTTTCATATAAAGAATGATACAACTGACTCACTAAACTAAAATAAAAGTGTCTCATGCGTCAGGGATGTAGCAGCAACACATAATCCGCACTCCTCCCAAATTCTCCTACTTCAACACTCTCTACCATGGAAGTCAAAGATGAGTTCATCCGTTATCAGTTCAAGTACCAGAATCTACAATGCCACGTTTCAGTGACAAGTGTCGGCCCGCCCCTTTCTCTTGAAAGATCACCTAGGGAATATAGAAAGAAACATTACATTTGAGTTGTAGAATAATGACACTAATGGATAAAAGGTTCACTGAAAAAGGAGCATGTAAAACATTGGACAAAGTCAATTAGCACCCTCACTATAACCTTACCAACTATAGGTTATGTTGTATCATCAGTAGTCTGGATGTTCTCTGATACTGTTAGGCTTGCTAGCAGTACTTGTCATATGTCAAGATACACTAGAATTTACTATCCATTCTGATGATCCTGTGGTAAAAATAGAGGCAAAAGTATGGGTGTCAATCACAAGTACCTATGTTAGAGTGAGCATAAGTGGCAATGTTACCCATTAATGGTGACCGGTTGGAAGCATTCTCAGCCCCATCTCTACATCCTCTATCACCATCAAATTTGCCCGATAGCCCCATTTTCACCTTTTTGACCACCACAACCTCTGCCTTGTCCACGTCCACATGTCTCTCTCGTTAGATGGCCTAGGACAACTCTTACTCAGATTCGCAACTTCATCACAATTATAACACTTGTGAGTCTCCCCCTAGACACCTATCATACCTGAGCTCGAGACGGCCAAAGTTGATCGTGCACCTGGAAGTCCATTAGGCTTAGAGTGTAGCTTCATGCGACTCTCCTGTATCATCGCAGCAATGGCTACATCCAGTAAAGGGATAGTCTCTTGAGCTAGGATAACTGATCTCCTCTGATCATAGATCAGTTCGGATAGACCAGAAACAATATAATCCTCATTTGTGTAAAGATATCTTGATATCGGGTCGAAAAGGAGAGGAAATTTGGGTTGTGATACTATAGCAACTACAATATCGTGTGCGCAACAATGTAGCAACTACAGTATCTCGGTCCCAAAAAGCTCCCGTGACAATCTCCTAGGGTTGGGGGAACTTCTACCTCATTTGTTGAAGCTTTTAGGGTAGAAAAAGTTTGGTGAGTGTAGTTTGGATAGGGACAGATCTAGGGAATCCTAGGATAGAACTAGGGTTGGGCTGACTCTGAAACCAATTGATATCGGAGGAAGCCCAAAACACAACATAAATAATAATATTATTATTGAATTTCAAAGATTAGAGTATGACTCGTTAAAATAAGAAATAAACGACAACAAAATAACAACACAAAAATAAAGACACAACACAGACTCCAATAAGTGCGAAAAGATAAAATGTCTCTTCGTGGTCAAGCTACAGCTGCAACACCACCCCAACCTTGGAGACGGTCACCACCTCGAACGAGTTAAGCTGAGCACCTTCTCGTCGTCGGATGCAACCCCTCGAGGGGAATAATGCCTCAAAGGCAGCACTCAAAAATATGCACTCATCTAAATCTCCTTTCCTAAGCAAAAATAACCCTTATATATAAGGAATTAGGACTTATATTAGGCAATGCTTTCAATTAGAAAATAGATTAAAAAAGAAGTAATATAATAGGAAAGGATTTATAATAGGGGATTTCATGGAAAAGGAAAGAAATAGAAAGACGTGCATAAAATAGGTAGGAAGTAAAATAGGAGAGTCATAGAGAATGAAAGGTAGAGAGAGAAGCGAAAAAAGGAAATCGCGACTAGAACATCATCTCTCATTTCTTGAACTCCTGATTGCCACAGCTTGACATCATGAGAAGTGAACAAGATCTACCATAGCCGATCCAGATCTATGGCATATCCCTGAATCGATCTCACACTTTATCACTGCTTCTATTTCACGCTGAATCTGGAACACACTCATGTGGTTTGCAGTCTCAGCATAAATCTTCTTTAACTTTACCCATATGTCACTAACCTTTTGAATAACATCTATTGAAGATGCAAATGATGGAACCAACGAGTTGAGTAGCCATGTGTAGATTAAGGAGGGTGTGATCCTCCACTAATCTATCTCAGAACTATCATTATTTGGCTCGTCCTCGGTCAGATATCCCCTTAAGCTCTTCCCTCTCAGAACCATCTCAATCCGACATGACCTACTCCGATAAGCGGTTGGTCCATCAAGCTTCAAATCCACAGGAGGGAGATCTAACTTCATCTGCATCAAAGTACGTGCTGAGGTGATAGCTCTCATCAAAATTCTAGCTCCATGTATAAGCCCGACCAAGACCTTCAAAACCTCGGGATCTGTCTTCCCCAGAAGCTCCAATCATTTACCTCCCACAATACCTCCATCTCCTAACATCCTTAATCACAAGAATCCAAGTTTAGATCACACAGAACATGTGCAAATTTGATCATTTGTGTTTGTACTTTGTGATCACATATGAGATCTCGTCATGGCCTTCCTATCCGGTCAGTAATCACGTCGTGACCTCCCCGCCGGCCCCACGTGATTCTTTCACGAAGGATCAGAAATAGGAGAAGGACCGAAGTTAAGGGCCTCTGAAAGCTACGATACTCTGCGACCTTTTAGCGGCTCTAGTTGTGACTGTATCGCGATGTGCATTCCCGTACAATCCCATGATGCTTCCCTACTAGCTCCAACAGCAATTGTCCAATGATGTCACAAGGACCTACACGCCGCGATCCCTAGCTCTTTCCGCAATAGTATTGCATTGATCAGTGAGATCTTGAGAGCATGCAATGCGACGGGGACCTGCACGACGTGAACACTGGCTCTTTCCGTGATAGAAACGCATGGATCGGAGCAATTTTGAGAGCTTTGAGTCTCTGTTCATCGTGATCCCCCCGGCAGATGGAGCTTTGGGTCTCTATAATCGTACGCCGATCCCGGCCATCCGAGACAGCTAGGGTTTTGCTTTGATTTTAAAAAGAAAGAAATGTTTAAAACCTAATCTATACGTTGATAACATGAACTTTAATAGGGTATTACATTGATTTACAAATAAAACCTAGACTTCTTCAATATTCCCTTTTTTACGAATAGGACCATAAATAAGGTTCAATTTTCAACAGTCTATGTATATTATGCATTTCATATATTGTATATCATGACAATTGGAAGTGATTATTATAGCTAGTATAATCAGCAATGTGCTATTTGTAGAGGATTTAACTAAAGACGGTGCATAAAAATAGATGCATTTAAGTTGTATATGATGAGACAGTCAAGTCTTGACTAATTTCAGCAAACGATAATTCAAAATAATTGTTATTTCCTGATAAATATACCAATATACCCAAACAAATCCCAATTGTACAATTATTTTCCCATTAGGTATAACAAGGAAAAATATACTCAAATACTCAATAAAACAAATCAATAATCGTGGTTATTGAAAATATTAGAAAATCTAATTCATAAACACTGTTAAGAAAAAAAATAAAGACCCGATTTTTTTTTTCAAATTAAAAGCTTTTTGCTGAAGTGCATTTAATTATCTAATGATAGGAACAAATCCAGATATTCACCTTAATATCTGACGAAAAATTTGTTATAGCTCTTTTGAAACCCCCCTTCTTAAGCTGAAAATTCATCCACCTAAGCAAAATCTTATCTGGTGGTAGATTCATGAGCTCTTCCATTTCCTACATTCAATTTGTTATGTTCATTGAAAATACTTTTAAAATGATTAAATTACCAAAGCAGAACTTCCGGTTTTACTCAGAGAGGTTCAACTAGCTTACCCTGCTATCTCCAACCAACTCTACCAGCTGGGGAGTTTTCTTGAGGTTAACATCAGCTAAAAGTTGTATCTAAGGGCAGCAAATCACAGAAAAGTGAAAATCATTAGCAAATAAATGAAGCACGAGGAACTAACATGTGTAAAATCTACCAAATTTAGTGGCTCGCTAAGCAGGAAACCATACCTTAATGATTTGAGATATCAAACCAAGAACAAGATGGGGCTGACACAAAAAAGGTAAATGCAGAATCGGTCATCAAAAGAATGAAGATTTCAGGCAAGAAGTAATTGAAATAAAAATGGAAAATTAAATTTTCATGCTAGAAATGATGAAATGGTGGACTAGATGCAATGTTTATTAAATAAGGCTGCATCTAGTAATTCTATGGTAGATTCTCTTGCTAAGTAGTTTCAAAAGTTCCTTGTCACATAGTCATGCATTAGTTTGCTTCAGGTTTGTCAAAACCCAAATTCCTCGGATTATTCTCTCCACTTGTGTCTTAGACTCTACACCTCTCATCTCGTCCTTTCTTTTAAAAATATCTTTGATTATATCGCTATGTGTAATGCTTCTCCAAATATTGATCATTGATTACTGACAATGGTAGTTGGTTGTTTAGGTGATGAGTTGATAGGCTCAAATAATAGAAGGGTCTTCCATGTTGGGTCAAATTTAATATCGGTAATGATTTGTCTCCTCAGTGCAAAGACTAATTCTCCCACTTGAAATATTTGAAATTCATCTTCTTCATTTTAAGCAGCAGATTAGAACAAAGTGTAAGGAGATCCATAATTGTATCATATTTGGCTTTAATGACACCTCTTTCCCGCTAGTAAGAATTTAATAGCCCTTCCCCTTATGAGGTTGAAATCTAATTAGTCGTGAGATGATTCCTTATAAAATTCTTCAAGGTATCGACCATCACGATATTCGTCAATGAAGACCTTATGGATCCATTCTTGATGAATTTTATTAATAGTGAATCTTTGATAGCACAAACCAAATGTCACATGCTTTCGTGAGGCTTTGACCTCCAAATCTCTTTGTTCTTCTATCGGGACCTCTGAACGATAGATTCCTAGATGCATGGTCCTAATATTACACCTCGATATTCACCTTACAGAACTTGCTTAATATAATTTTGGACTACTACAACAGATAATAACTTTTTTATTAGAGTTTAATTGGTCTCGATCATAATAAATTTTCTTATCTTTTTTCGTTAAGCCCCCTTTTTTGCAATTTTTAGTACTATATGCCCTCTAACAGACATAGTCTCGTATATTTTGAAAATAAGGCATTAGTGTTGTTAAGCATACAAAAAATTATTAATATATCATTTCAGATTTTTAAATTAGTTGTGAGTGATAATACGTATATTTTGAAAATAAGGCATTAGTGTTGTTAAGCATACAAAAAATTATTAATATATCATTTCAGATTTTTAAATTAGTTGTGACTTGTGAGTGATAATACTCATTTTCGATTGCACTATTTGTTTGACCTTTGGTTGCTCAAGCAATGAATGTTGAGCTCTCAACTCAAAATTTTTTTTTCTCATCCACTAAAAAGCTTTCCTCCACATGAGAAAACTTCAATATCATGCATTTTCAATGCAAAAATCTAAATAGATATGGTAGTTGTATTCATAAGCACTAAGGCTAGTGTAACTGAGAATAATTACAATTGTGACCCTAGCATCAGTAATGGAAATCCCTAAGCCATCAAGCTGGAAAGTAGTCACGCATAATCAAATTTACTAGAGGACATCATTCTTGTTTTTTAAAGAAAGGAGCGCTCGTTAGATTGTCGACCATAATGGCAATTACTGACAAAAATATTTTCTTTTAAAATTCAATCTAAACATATTTCTTTTCATTCATAGGAGACCTTGTTAAAGTGTCGACCATAATAGCAATTTCTGACAAATATATTTTCTTTCAAAATTCAATCTAGACCTATCTCTTTCATTGATAGATATCTAAAGTTGAACACATATCATAATTTTTTACTCGTCCACATAAAATTTTGTCCTGGGATAATAATCTTTAAGCTTTTCATTCTCTCTGTGAGGACCTTCAGTAGTGAATGTTCCAATTTGAAAATCAAGTATCACAATACAATGCTCGCCTTACAGAGATGATCTTTTTGTTGAAATCTTTAGTAAAAAATTCCATGATTGAAATTCGAGGGTTATTCCTTGATACTTATCAGAGAGAGTTTGTCTTTTCGTTAGGATCTTTCGATGGCAATTCTCAAATTGAAATCTAAGAGCAATACTCTGATGCTCATCAAACAAAATTACCTCAATTATTTTAATAGTTAGGACACACGAAAGCAATTTTAGGTTTTTATTTATTTTTTATCATCATTTCATTTTTTTAAGTTAAAAATGAAATGAAAGAGTCTACAAGCTTTCATTTGAGTAGATCTAAAACTAAATACACGGAAAAAATTTTAGTAATAGTAGATCTAGTGGGGGATTGTAACAATGGGTGATCTAGTCATTAAAAGGAGTGAACATTTTAGATATCTCAGGTCTATTGTTCAAAATGATAGTGAAATAGATTGAGATGTTATTAGTAGAATTCAAGTAGGATGGTTGAAGTGGAGGAAAGCATCGATTCTATTTTGTGATAGAAAAATATATCTTATACTTAAAGGAAAATTTTATGAGATGGTGGTAAGACCAACAATGGTTTATAACCTAAAATGTTGGCCTATAAAAGAAAAACATAAAATTAAGTCAAATGTTGTTGAGATATGCTCAAGTGGACGAGTGAATTTATATTTAGAGACAAAATGTGAAATTAATATATTTGTGAAAGGGTTGAAGTAGTTTCAGTGGCACAAAAGGATAAAAAGAGTGGCCTTAGATGTTTTGGTCACATTAAACGTCGATCATCTAATAACTCAGTTAGAAGAGCAGATGATTTATATTTTGACTTATGTTAGGAAAGATAGAGGTAGATCTAAGAAGATCGGGGCATGTCGTATAAAATTTTATCTTAATATATTATAAATAAATGAAAATTATGACACTAAATAGGACAATGAAGAAAAAAATTCATGTAGCCGACCCCACTAAGTGGGATAAAAGGTTGTTGTTAATTGTACTTCCATTTTTTTAATGTGTATTAAAACAAATATATGACAAGCCAAATATGAAAGGAAAAACTTTTCCCAATAGAATCATCAAAAATCAGTGGACTTCAAAAATGTGCACCCTAACCTCCTTCGAAGGTGAATAAAGTACTTGAGATTAGGTTTCATTGTCCTATTTTCATAAGACAAATGAGACAGTAAACATGACACCACCCAAAGATTTTGCCCTCATTTTATTAAAACTCTAAGATATACAGTTTAGCGTAATGGAAGAATACTTGGTAATTATCTCTCTCGATAATGGAAGAATACTTGGTAATAATCTCTCTCGATAATGGAAGAATACTTTTGATTAAGGCAGACCATTAAGTGCTAAAGTATGTAGATTTTTCCTATAATAACGACAATTTAATTTTAGATTATATAATTTTATCATTACAAGCTTAACGCGGATAGTGAGAAGAATGATAAAGAGCTCAATTAGGTCTGTTTGGGGATGCTGCAGTTGTTTGAAGAAACAACTGTGAAGCACTTTTGAAGAAACTACTTTTCAAAAAGTTGTGGTGACTTTATAAATTTATTTGATTTTCAAAAAATCAGACTGCAATATTCTGACAGTCACCACACTTTAACAGCTCAGGTTGAAAAAACAGTTTTCTACCACAAAAATTTTTAAAAAACAGCAAGAAAGTAATTTCCCAAACAAAACTGTGGTGACGATCTGAAAAAGCAAATAAGAGAGAAAATTGTCCTAAACAGACCCTAAGATCACATAATTTCATTATCTCGAGTAATTATAACCCTAGTCTGCCTAATCAGAAGAGACATTCAATCCAACCTAACAAAAGAATTTTTGTCAACAACTATGGGTAATTTTATCCAAATGAACCTTGTCGATCAAGGGTGAATGTTTGTCTAAAAAAACTAATTTAATTCAAATACAGTTAACCGAGAAATTTATAACAAAATAGGTACAACCAATGATTCACAACTTAAAGGGATAGAAATTCATTGAACAGTGACAGTAATATAGTGTAGTTGTTGGGTCAAACCAATTTGATAAAGGATTCAAGTCATGTCGTTAATAGCATATATGATTTCGAGTGTGAATATTGTAGCAACTTAGAATAACATTAGCACTTTGAGAAATTTAGTTAATCATAAATTTTTCGCCCTCAATAAATAATTGTGGAGGGTGAATAAGGTTCAATTTGACATGTAGGTGAGAGAGTTAAGTGGCGTGTACTTGTTGGGTCGTTGCATGAGGAGAGCCTGCAAGCTTAGAAGTGGAGGGCTTCGAGTACTATAGTAGGCAAAGAGGTGTTGTTGAGCATGCACCAAGATGACAAGTCAGAGAAGAGATGGGGGGACAAGGCCCGGCGGACTAGGTGCAAAAGCTAAGTAGTGAGACCTACGAGTGGAGACGGAGCCACAACTCTTAGCATGCAAAAGTGAGTCAAGGGCAGGCGCTCTCAAGCTTGTAAAAATGATGAGAGGGGAAAAGGAGAACAAACAAAATCCAGAGAGTAGAGGAAGGGGACTCGGGACCAGTAGTTGTTGCTTGTGGGTACGACATGGACAGATGAAATAGTATAAGAGTATCATTTAATTTTATATTTTTCTTTTACATGAGAGACCGATCATAGTTTTTCAACAAGGTTTTTACAATGATTGTCAACTACCTAACACAACTCTCCACTTTTGAGCTTAGGACCAATCGCTGACAATGTTGTTTTTTTGTTGTTGTTACATGGGAGACGCGAAGGGAAATTGTCAGTAGAATAGTAGATGAGAGTGAGATATTGACAAAGGATATAATGTGATTAAGAAAATTTAAACGTTTTATAATAACAATAATAGTAATATTATTATTACTATTATTATTATTATTATTATTATAGGAGTTATTTGCCTTTTTAGTTCTCCCTGAACATTTTCTCATTTCTCGTGCATTTCATGTTCACATCATTGCCTCGAATTTAGTGTTCATAGCTTACAAGCGGGGCCTAGAAAATATTAGTGTCGTTTATGGACAATTTAGCATTTTGAAAGTGCTCACGCAGTTCGAGTTAGAATCAAACATCGTTTTAGCAAATTTAATGATTGACAACAACCTCAACCTAACACAACCCTCCCCTTTTGAGCTTAGGACCAATTGCTGACAATGTTTTTTTTTTGTTGTTGTTACATGGGAGACGTGAAGTGACAGTGTCAGTAGAATAGTAGATAAGAGTGAGATATTGACAAAGGATGTAATGCGATTAAGAAAATTTAAACGTTTTATAATAACAATAATAGTAATATTATTATTACTATTATTATTATTATTATTATTATTATTGGAGTTATTTGCCTTTTAAGTTCTCCCTGAACATTTTCTCATTTCTCGTGCATTTCATGTTCACATCATTGCCTCGAATTTAGTGTTCATAGCTTACAAGCGAGGCCTAGAAAATATTATTGTCGTTTATGGACAATTTAGCATTTTGAAAGTGTTCACACAGTTCAAGTTAGAATCAAACATCGTTTTAGCAAATTTAACGAATGTTGAGGTAATTTAGGCACTATTTATGTGTAACGCATCAGCAAGTTGTCGTTTTCACCGTGCTTGGTTGTTTTGATAAGGAAAGATCCTTTCTTGAATAATTTTAACATCTTCGACTAACTCATTAAATATCATACTATCATAAACAGGGTTGATTTATGTTATCATTACAAGATCAAATATTCCACATGTTATTCATGTAGTCAACCAGCTTATTTCTCCCCCTATTAGTGTTCTCTAGGCAACTGCTTTTCATATTTTGTGCTATCTTCATATCATCATCATAAAAATATCCTTTGAATGTAATATATCATCATTATTAAGAATATTTTCATTTATTGTTTTCCTCTATTCCGTTGCATATAATAAAAGCACTCTTATATCAATAACTTATTTAAGTCAATATAGGGCATTACAATTCAAGCTTTTCCAACAGTATTTAAATCTCTCTTATTCTCTTAAGTGTTAAGTCTAAATGATTAAGGGGTGGTTTGGGAACAATTTTTGTTTTTTTTTTTTGAAAATAAAATAAAGGAAACAAACACAAAATAGTGTTTGCTTATCTGTTATTTATTTTATTTCTTTTTTTTAGAAACACTTCTGTCTTAAAAATACCTAAAACTAAAAAAACATGTTTTGTCTATTTTTAAAACACAGAAAATAGCAATTCCCGCATCCCACCGCTGCTGCAGCGGCGGCCCGCGACAACCAGCCACTGC
>NW_018164775.1:835942-836596 GCF_001263595.1 Phalaenopsis equestris | reverse complement strand
CCCCCCCCCCGCTGGCGGCCCCCCCCCCCCCCGGGTCGCCAGCCCCCGCCTATCGGTAGCCCTTTGGCCGCCCGCCGCCGACATCTAGCCCGCCTGCTGCAGCTACGCGCCCACCCCTCCAACCCCTGTCCGCCACCACTGCTCCCTGTCCGCCACCACAGGCCCCTGCCTGCTACCCGTCGCAGCCTGTCACCATCTCCCATCACCTGCAACATCCTGCCCGCCCCCCTAAAGGTAATGCTTTGTTCGTAGTGGAGCAAAAAAAATTTCGTATTCGTCATAGGGGGCAGAGTATAATACTGAAGCACATGTGGACCCAACCATTTTATAAAAAATATGATTTTTTCAATAAAAAAATAAAAAATACTCAACCAAAATGTTTTATTTTTTTATTTTTAAAAACATATAAAATATAACAATATCAAACACGTCTTTTAAAATAAAAAATAAAACAAAATAAAAATAAAACAAACTAAAAAAACAAAAAGTGATCCCAAAAAAACCCTAAGTAATGTCGACGCTTAAAAAAAAAGGGGGGAAGAGAGTTTAAATGTTTGGGGGTCGCACGTAAGAAGCTGTCGGTCGCCGGAATCGAAATCTCGTTGCCCGCTTCGGAAGGACTTTTTAATTTACATATATATATAATTTTAGAAA
>NW_018164775.1:812942-826452 GCF_001263595.1 Phalaenopsis equestris | reverse complement strand
TCCCCTAGTTTCTCTTCATTTGGATTCCTTAACAATGTTCCAGATTTGAGCTTTTCCCCTTCACACCTCTTCGTCCGATTTCGTTGTAAAGTCCTATCCTTTTGACCTCTTTGAAGACATTATCCCCTGATTTTTATCGAGAGTTTTCTTAGGTGACTTCGGTCATTTGAGATGTAATTAACTATAGGGGCTTGCCCTTATAGGGAGCTTTTCCGAACCCAGCTTAAAATAAACCCTATTTAATTATTTGTATTAAATAGGGGAACTTGTCGGCAAATAAAATGGTTTCGCAGACCCAAACGGACGTCATATCTTTCTTAGTTTATTTGATCGAGCTTCATCCTCAGGTCTTGTGTTTATTCTTCGGGATAGATACAGGATTTGAGGTAGAGCGCTCTTTCATTTAAACTGTGAAAAATATGAGGTCAGTTTGATTTCGTATTTTTCTAAAATTATATATATATATATATGTAAATTAAAAAGTCCTTCCGAAGCGGGCGACGGGATTTCGATTCCGGCTGCCGACAGCTTCTTACGGGCGACCCCCAAACGTAACTCCCCCCCTTTTTAAACGCCGACAATCCAATGATGTGGTCTCTCCACCTTTGAAACTGTGGAACATTTGGTTTGTAGTGGGCGGGTATGAATTGTTGCTGCATTTCCCATTTCATTTTGGACTAAGTAGTGACCTTGTCATTTCCCTTATGCTGGCATAAGTACTTCATATTTTGCGATCAAATTAATGTACTTTTTTTTAGCTTACTAGTGACTAGTTTCATCATCCTATTTGGGGAGACGTTCTGACACTCAAAGACAGTCCAAGGTCTAGAGCCTTTCGATGACCTCATCCGGATCTATCGTGATTATAAAATTCGTGTTTGGCAGTTGAATTGGTACAACAGTTGTACTCACCTGATTTGACCTGGAATATCTAAGAAGCCATAATTGATAAGCAAAGGTGGATTTGCCAAATTTCTAAGAAGCTATAATATAAATAGTTGTATTATACAGGTGAGTACAACTGGTGATTGTGTTAAATAATGATGAATTGGTACTTATAAATGAATAGAAGAGAATATGTTCTAGTTTCCACTTGTGCATTCTAGGTCAGTTATACTCGAGCTTCATATGCCATTCCATCACCGCGTTTGCATCCACATCCATGCACATACATTGTCACGCAGAAAAAATCATGAATTTCCTCAAATTCACCTTTTTCCGACATAAATATGTTCTTACTATAGTGGTTATTATCAACGATACCATAAACTTGTAGTTAGTGATTATTCGAAGCATTATATAGGTAAATTATCAGCTCAGCTTTTGTTTTTCTTTTGTTTCTTTTAGATTATTTTTGACAATATTCTCAACTGTAAAATACCATGGCCCCGAGTAGCTGAAGAAATGAGTCTTGAAGCTCAAGATCTTATTCGCAGGTAACAGCTGAAAATAATCTTTCATATTTTTATTTTTTTTTTCTTTTTCTCTGCCCTCTTCATCTGTGATCATATCAAGTGAACTGTTTTTTGTTTTTCTAAACTCGTTTTTATTTTCTCTGTAAAAAAATACTGTTTTCCATTGTGGTTATTATTTTGTTTTGTTTGTGTTTTTACTTAAAATAAAAGATGTTTATAACATGTTTAGTTATTTTTAAAAACATTAAAAAAAATTTTAGATATTTTGTTTGTTTTTAAAAACAAATTAATTTATTTTTTGAGCAAAAAAATTCACTAAAAAACGAATTTTTAAATTAAAGTAAAGAAAAAAAAAATGATCCCATACAAAGCCCTTAGCTACTTTCAAGTTAGATGTCAAAGATCTTCTGAAACGTTATTAAAAAATCTTGACATAGTTAGATATCTGAATCAAACAGTTAAGTTTAAGAAAAAAGAAGGGACAGCAATTGGAAATAATAAAATGGAAAAGAAGGTTCTGTAATAAGGTATATGGTTAATTATGCATTAGGTTTCAGACTGATCATTATGTGGTATTCCTTCAGGCTTCAAGCAGGGCACTGGCTGGCCTTATTTTGGCTAGTTTTGAATTTGCTTTGAAATTTTGTTAATTAAAAAAAAATATATTTATGAACTAAATCTTAGTTTTCTAGAAATATTTACTAGAAAGTATAATCCATTTGTTAGCCAAGGAAGATGAAAATTTAAAAACAATTAAGAAGTTTGGCGTTAATTGCATCATAAAGGCTCCCCAGACATAAGTTGGTTGAAGATTGAATAAATAAGTTAAAGTTGTTGAAAGTTTAACAAAGTAAAATTAGTAAATAAATTAAAATTTAATTTTATTTCATGAGTGACTAACTATTAAATAAAATTATTAAAAATAAACTATTTATGAATTAATTTAAATTAAAATTTATAATAGTGACATATAGTTTCACAACAAATAAAATAGTTGTAGCCTTCAAAGTCAATATTATATTGTGTTATAGAATCATTAGTTAATAAATAGAGTTAATTCAGATTCAAAATCATATCATTTCAAATCATGGGATCTGCCAGATGTACTTCCTGCAGTCATTGAATATTAGTTTTTTATTTGTAATAAAGAATAAATAAAATAGTTAAAAATTAATATTTATAAAGACATTTAAATGTCGATATAATTAAAATTGAATCCAAAATTAATGGTTTAGTATATATTCTCAAAATCATACCATGTGATGATCATATGATGTGCCAATTGCCAACTAGTCGATCCATATACTCTAGTTTAGTATATATAAAGATTTCTGTTTTTTAATTGCCTAATCAGCTTATTGGTCAATGAAGCTTAGGATCTTAATCTACGTGCACTGAGTCGCAATCAATCATCATTAGTGAAGATATTTTGAATGATTTATAGGGAAATTTACATATGTAACACACCATTCACTCAGGTGCTTTAAATCTATGCTTGAAAGTGTGTGTTTGATTTTGAAAAAAAGTGATAATATTGCTATTTTTGATATGATATTAAACATTTGAGTGCTATGTGTGTAAATATGAAAGTTTAGGTGAGAGATATGCAAACACATAAGAATTGTGTGCTATGTATGTAAATTTTCCTGATTTATATTTTAGACTGGCCATAAATGTAATTAAATGTCAGATACTTCTATAACTGAAACAAATGGTTGCTGATTACAGATGAAATCATGTGGCTTGAGCCTTCATTTTGTCTTCTTTTGAAATGGAAAAATATCTCAAAGGATTTTGTATTGATTATGAAGTAAAATCCAACCACGCTATCTGGAATCAATGGTGTAATTTGAATCATGTAATAATTAAAAAGATCATGGGAGGTGTCTCTAATTGTAAAGATAACCTCACATGCTTGTACTAACTAATACATTGAATCATTCTTTCAATGTTGTGCATTTTGTTTTCAGACATTTTCTTGAATTTTTCTCCTAGTTACTAATTTTTTTGTTTTAAGAAAAGAGGATATAATCATAGATATCACACCATCGCAGAAGGAAACACAGTTTTTCTTGCATTTACTGAATTATTTGTTGCTTTGAATTCTGTTGGAGTTTAAGCATATATATATAGTCCCATCATTTTCCAGTCAATTCATATTACTCATTGGTGATGTGGGACGTCTTAGGGTCTAGAATTCTCTTAGAATCAGGTTTTTGTAAGTTTCAAAGCTATCTTTTATTTAACCTTGGGATATAAATATTACATCAAGTGCAGAAAAAGGAGGAAACATAAAAAAAAAAGGAGGAAACATAAAAAAGATTTGCACAAAATTCATTCCTTAAAAATTCCATATACTACAATGACAGCTCCCTCATTGACTCCTTAGAAAGTAAATAAATGATTCTAAATATGAAAGTTTCATTAAAATATTTGATTGTCATTGGGAAAATTCTGCTTGTTTAAAAATTTGTGCCCGGCTCCCTTAAAAGAGTATTTTGGGTCATTTTTTAGAAGAATATATCTAGTAGTTTTAATAAATTTTGGTTTGGCTCGAAGCAGAGCTAGATTAATTTTAATAATTTGAAGATAGCAGTAAAATTTGGAAATCATTTTTGTAATTTTGAAAGGCTAAGGGAGGGGAGGTTTACTTTCAAATCTGTCCTCTTATTAATTTCTCTCCCCTTAAAAAAAATTCTTTTCCACATCTCTTCCGTCTTCTCCAAGAAAATTCCAACACCCTCAAGCCAGCTCCATAAATGAACCCATATCACTACCCTTTAAAACATAAATGAAGGGCAAGTGGCTTCTCCATTTTCTCAAGTGTATCATGCATGAGTAACAGAGAAGGGAGTTATGCCAAGTGGTGGGTCATTTGAAGTGGGATGATTTAAAAAACAGCTGTCTTAATCCATCTAATCTAGTCTAATCTAATGAAATATGCATTGAATTTTATAAAATAAGAAATTGAACTCAAAAATAACAAGCAGTGCTCATTCCCTTTCTCATTGGATTAAACCAATTCAATTTTTCGATTGAATCAACTAATTTACTTAGTTACGTTCGATCTACATATTACTTTGAGACTTATAAAGCCCGTTCTTGATTAATTTGCATTTGTTCGATAATGTGGAGACCCGGTCCACCGAATTTAATTAGCTTCTTAATTAAGTATGTCACCTACCGCTTACCTGTCATACCCACCTACCGCTCACCTACCATATCTCACCTACCGCTCACCTACCTCCCACCAACCGCTCTCATGATTTCTATAAATAGTCTCTTTTGGTTTAAAGAAAATGTCAAGCGAAGCCAAGCAAGACCAAGCCTAGTCATCTTGAGAGCTAAGAGAAAGAGGGGAAGAGAGAGAGAGAGAGGAAGGTAGAGAAGAAAATAGAGATTTTTTTGTAAACGCCGAGGTGTTCGACGGTGTAATTCCTCAAAGAAATAAAATCCTCTGCAACTCCGAAAATCCTCTGCAAAAAATCCTCTGCAACTCCGTGGACGTAGACAAATTTGTCGAACCACGTAAATTTGTGTCGCTCTGGTGTTTTTTCTTTGTGTGCAATTTTACTCGTTCCATTTTTTTTCTTTATTTCCATCGTTTTTCACAACAACTGGTATCAGAGTCATGGGTTCGAATCTAAGGAAGAACGATGGGCGGAGATGAAGTGATGACATCGGGGATCGAGAAGTTCAATGACATAGATTTTGCTTATTGGAGGATGCAGATGGAAGACTACCTCTATGCGAAGAAACTTCATCTCCCGTTACTGGAAAAACGACAAAAAAAGATAGACGAGGCGGAATGAAATCTGTTGGATCGACAAGTTCTGGGGGTTATACGATTAACCCTGTCGAGATCGATTGCCCACAACGTCATCAAAGAGAGGACTACTGCAGATCTCATGGCGGCTTTATCAGGTATGTATGAAAAGTCATTGGCGAATAACAATGTGCATTTGATAAAAAAGTTATTCAACTTGAAGATTGTGGAATGTGTGTCTGTTGCTTAACACCTGAATGATTTCAACACTATCACAAATCAGTTGTCGTTTGTTGAAATTGATTTTGATGTTGAGATACATACGCTGATATTGTTGGCTTCATTGCCAAATCTTCATTGCCAAATAGCTGATTGCCAAATAGCTGAGAAGCTATGAGGATGACAGTTAGTAGTTCTGCAGGTAAATCTAAACTGAAATATGTTGATTTTTGTGATTTGATTTTGACTGAGGAGGTGCGCAGGAAAGATTCTGGAGAGACCTCGAGTTCGAGTTCGACGCTGATTGTTGATTCCAGAGGGAGATCACAAGACAGAAACTCAAACCGTGGAAGATGAAAATCAAAGTCAGGTCAGCAGACAACCTGCTGGAATTGTGGCAAGGCTGACCACATAAAAAGGTCTGCAGGAATCTTAAGAAGAAGGAGAATAATGACGCTAATGTTGTATCTGAAGAAATACATGATGCACTATTTCTGACAGTTTACAGTTCTGTTTTGACAGTTTACAGTTCTGTTGATGACTGGATACTGGATTCAAGGGCTTCCTTCCATATATCTTCCCATCGGGAGTTAATGCGAAATTATGTTGCAGATAACTTTAGGAAGGAACATCTGACTGATGGAAAAGCTCTGGACCTGGTGGGGATGAGAGATGTTGATATTGCACTCCTTAACAAGAGCAAATGGACTTTGCAAAAAGTCAGACACGTTCCTGAGTTGAAGAAAATTGAAGAAAAACCTGAAGAAAAACCTCATCTTTGTTGGACAACTCAATGAGGGTGGTCATTTGATAGTGTTCTCAAATAGCACCTAGAAGGTTACCAAAGAAACATTAGTACTAGTTTGGGATAAGAAAACTGACACACTATATATGACTACAAGTTTACTCAGGCGTGGACATATGAGTCAGATGTGCGTTATAGGGAAGCAAAAGAATGTCTATTTCTTGAAAAGTGGTAGAGCGCCAAAGGCGGGAAAATCAGATCATGTGCAAACAAATGGTGGAGAACCACAGAGTTATGAAAAAATCTTGCAAGATGAGAATTCGAGCAAGTGGGAGCTAACCAAGAAGGAGGAGACGGATTCCCTGCCAGGGAATCAGATTTAGGAGCTGGCAGAACTTCTACTAATGAAGAAGGCATTGCACAACAAGTGAGTGTACCAGATGAAGACTTCGTTTGGTGGCAGTAAGAGCTGCAAAGCTGGACTTGTTGAAAAGGGCTTTCAACAGAAGCAAGACATTGCTCATGCAGTGGGAGTTGTAAGTAAATATATGAGTAACCCAGGGAAGAGCTTGCCGGTACAAGACTAAGTTGACGGTGATATGTCAACTGAGGGTGTACTCGTGAGAAGCTGAAGTTGTGTTCAACTTCAGCTGGTCTTCTGACATGAAGAACAGGGCTATGCTTGAGGAAAAGGTAGGTACAGCTAGTAGATGATGCAACCAGTAGGTGATGCAGTCAATGTCTCGGTCTCCAAGTGGGAGAATTGTTGGGTAATGTGGAGACCCAGTCCACCGAATTTAATTAGCTTCTTAATTAAGTATATCACCTACCATACCCACCTACCGCTCACCTACCACATCCCATCTACTTCTCACCTACCTCCCACCTACCGCTATAAATAGTTGTTTTTCCACAAATCAGTTGTCGACAACCCTAGTGACTTTTTTTTTCCAAGCAAAAGAACTACGTTTCTAACCTCGCCATCTGCGACATTTATGATAGATTACTGACTGAGGATCCTCATCAAAGACTTGGAGCAAAAGGTGCTTCGGAAGTATGTTTAAAATGGGATAATTTCTTTTGAAAACTTTTGATAGCCTTGAACTGGTTGTTTTTAACATTTTATGAATTTTTTAGGTCAAGCAACATGTCTTTTTTAAAAACATTAACTGGGATACTCTTGCCAGGCAGAAGGTGAGTCTGATTTAATTATGGAAAGGTCTTCTATTTCTTATTTTTTATCGTTTTAATGTTACTTATCCTTTTCCATTTTTAGGCTGCCTTTGTTCCCTCTTCAAATAATGCAACTGATACTAGCTATTTCACGAGTCGCTACTCATGGAATCCTTCAAGTGAGCTTATTAATGAGGCCAGTCAATTTGAGGATTCTTTGGGCAGTGGAAGCATAAGTGGTGCCGGTAGTTGCTCCAGTAATCGTCAAGATGTGGTATGTAATATAGCCGATCTTTTAATGGTTCTAAAATTTTAGGGACAATTTCTTCATAAAGCTTTAGTTTTGACTTCACTAGACCATTGATACTAGGAACGTCCTTTCAAAAACTTTTTCCTTATATTGAAATATATTAATCTTTACTTTTCACTAATTTATTCTTCATGGGACTCAAGTAGTTGAGAACAGCTTTTTTAAAACTAATTTTTTAATGGTTAACAGGGGGATGAGTATGACGGCCTTGAGGAGTTTGATTCTGAAGAATTTGTGAATTACTCATTCAGTAATTTCTCTTTCAAGGTAAATTGGAAGCCACTAAAAAGAAATGCATTCTCTTTTTCAATTTTTATTTTATTTATTTATTTTTGAAATTTTCTTATGAGAATGTTCCTTCCGCGCTGGCTCTGCATGGATCAGTTAAATAACAGAAAACTTTCTTGTTCCGTAATAATCTTTAGCAACCCACTATATCTCAATAATCATTTACAATACAGATAAGGATATCAATCATTAAATTGGGAAAAGGTTGATTGAAAGAATGTTTTTCATGGATAACATCTGTTTGCTATTTAATGCGCTTTACTATGAAGTCCCCTTGGATTCATCAAAATTGAGGACAAAACTAAATAATCCCAGCATTGAACTTGCATCAAGGCCTAATGAAATCTATGAGCTATCTCAGCCATCTTCAATATTATCTCAAAATGAATCCACATGCTCTTATTATCACTTTAAATCCAATGGTTTTCACAGGTTTCTGTCATAAGAATATTTTAACATCTACTTAATGAGTTTTACTCTAAAATCCCCTTTATTTAAAAAATTGAATAAAAAAAATACTAAATGAAATCAGCTGCTATCTCAGCCATCCTCAATTACAATCATCGCAAAACGAATCCACTAGCTCCTAGTACCAACTTTGGTCTGGGTAGTAGGAGGGTTGATCAATCAACTTTAGCACCTTTTGATGTGTATAATGAGGGATTAAAAAAAAAATTAACTCTTAGGTAAATAGGGTTTCCCTGGTTATCCTTAGTTTAAAAGAGGTGATCGACTCTTTTTCTAAATGGAAGATCATTGATCCAGATCCATCAATTGTATTAGCTCCTCATGACTGTATGCTGCTGAAGATAATGGTGATCAAGTTTTGCAGTCTTATGACTCTCATGATAGTATTTCTAGCATAGAAGAACTAGTGGATAAAAATAATCCAATTTTTATTTTTTTTTGCTAGGAGGGCCAAAATAGAAAGAAAAAAAAAACAGTGAACTCATGATGAACTTAATATTTTCGTAGTCTTAAAACTAATGATAGTATTCCTAGTTCCATGACACTCTACGTTCTTTTTCAGTAGCAACTTGCTTCATTTTTTTGAAGGTGATTTTTTAAGTTGTATTTTGATGTTACTGTTTCATTTTGTACTGATTTCATTGACTGATTATAGAAATTTTCTTTAAAAAGTTCGTTTACTCCCAGCCAAAGATTTATCACAACCAATTACTCAGTTCTCTCATTTCATTGATCGTGCAGCCCTTTGCTCGGTTTGTGTTGGATTGTTGTGGTTCGTGCTAGATGCATCTAATGTGGCTCATCATAACGCCTTATGATCAACCTCTCATGGTAGCTCCTTGTTGATCATTTCATATGATTGTCGTAACTTATGGCTTGTCGTGCCAGATGTTGCTCGTCCACACTCTCATCAAGATTCACCATTGGTGATCTATGGCTTATATGATCGCCTATCGATCCAGCTCACCACAAGCATGTTTTTGGCCTCAGATATTTAGGCTCCTTTCTTGCTGCTAGTCCTTCATTGCTTGTGTCCTATCATAGGAGATTTTGTGACACCTCGTTTTGATCCCAACTTTTCAAGCATGAGATGTAGCAGAGTACTCCGATTTTTACTAATCAAGATCCAATTTATAGAAGGCTTATCTCCCTTGATTTTTACAAACATGCATATACCACTCTTATCATAACCATTCAATAGATATGGCTCGATCATTTGTTTGAAAGTGTATATAATTAACTTCATCAAATCAACTACACAGCTTCTAATAAATTTCATAAATAATTAACACATCATAGATCCTTATTTTATGTCATGTACATTTTTCTATTATGATACACCCAAAACTGTACATTAAAATACTAATATTGATGACAAATTTTGTTAACCTTATGGTGGCTTAACATGCTTCTTTTTCTTACAGGAAATAGTGATTAGAGTGATATTTAATGAGCTCGAAAGCTCGGTGGGATGAACTATCTATAACAAAATGTTAAAAGCACGAGAAAAAGGAATTAATATACCACACCCTCGGTCCGGATGGCAATACACCCCAACAAAGTAGGGCATGATGAAATGAAAGGAACCTATTTGGTATTTTCAAAGAAAAACTTGCATGCAATTAAAAGAAAAGGAAATGTAAATTTTATTAATACTAAAGAGTTTATTGATACAATTGGACTGAAAATAAAAAACTAGTTGAATTAAAACAAAATGATAACTTGGGACAATTACCCGAAATCATCAAAAATAGCTAAAACAAATACTAAGGAAAAATACCAAAAATTGAAAAACTAAAACTAAAAAGCTTGCTCCTGTGGAGAAATCAAGAATGAGTTTGACAAACTTAGTGAATAACATCTATTTTTTAAAGTATAAACGACAAGGGGAATGAGGCATGCAGGATGACAATAAACAAGGAAGAATCACAAGATGCATAGGTAACACTGTAAAACCAACAAGAGGGGTAAATATCAAATATGCATGTCATAAGAAACATGCAATTATTCATAATCAAATTGCTTATCATTTCACTTTCATTTATATTTACATATACAATCGGTTTTAATAGACATTCTGAAACCGGAAAAATCAAATACCTATCAAAGGAAACCCGACGATTTCCTGTAAAGTCGTAACTGTATGGGCCTGTAGACCCGGCTAGCTAAAAGCCAAAAGGGTTCTACCAAGCTACATATCATCACGCACACGCATGACTATTTGTTTTCATGGGTATAATATGTAAGAAGTATGTAATTTTTATATAGGCTTGTGATATGATGTGAATCCACATGCAGATTTATAAAATGCAAGAAAAGGAAGAAAATATAATTGCAAGTTTATTCAAATATGCAACAGAAAATTAAGACAATTTAGTAATTTTATCATGACAATAAAGTAGATTTATAACAAGTGTAACATCATAATTGAAGTAGCAAGGGCATGACTTAGACAAATAATAAATGTGATTATACTACAATTAATAAAGAATAACGTCTCTAACTAGGAAGGGTATGTTTATCCTCCAATAGACTATAGTTACTTACCTTGAGATGACAATCACGACACTCCTACAAGTTTGACGGTTTGTCTAGGAATCCTACACCATTTAGAAAATAAGACTTAATTATGAAATTAAACTTTTTCATTTAATAAATTAGATGAAATCAAATCGACCCTTATTAGTATTATTATCATTACTATTAAATTACTATTAAAATTAATATTATAGTATTGTTAAAGAAAGAATTGTAAGTTAACAAAAAAAAAATGATATTCAAGCTTATAAAATCTTAAGTCCCGTCTCATCTTCTTGTCTTAACTCGGGGTTCAGCGAACCCTGTGGAAGATAGATTCGTTGGATTTAGAGAAGCTGAAGTGCACAAGATAAGGTGAGGGCAGATGAGTGTTACCTTCCTCGACAGTTTTGAGTAGGAGCGAACAGAATGAAGGGGAAGATGAGAGTTTCGGGTTTCGGTATGTCGCGATTCCTCAGTTGCCTTCCCGCTTCGCTCAAATTGTGACTGTATCGCGGGGGTTCGGTCACGAAGGCGATGGTTTTGGGCGAAACAGGAGAGAGAGAGGATGGGGAGATCAAGAGAAGCGAGAGAGCAAACGGGGATGCGGCACTGCAAACCCTACCCTTCAGCCCCAAGTTATAGAGAGCGAAGTCGGTGCGATCAAGCAAATAGGGAAGGCGGTAGGAGGTGGCCGGAAGAGCAAAAAGGAAAGTTAAAAAAAAAATTATTTGGTAAGTCTGCAGCAATCATAAAAGGAATAGAGTCGCGCGGAAGGAAGAAAAAGGTAGGAAAATATTTTCGGATCTTACATAATATTCTATTGATATTCAAAATTGATACGAGTACCAGTAACCATAGATATACCTTGCTCAGTGTAATAAAATGTTAAATTAAGAAATGATCAACAATGAACCTGTAAAGGCACAATCACTAGTAAAGAGCGTGAATATCTTGAAGGATTGAAATAAAATTGTCTAATGTCCAATCCTGTAATACATTATGCGAGCCAAATGCTAGTATCAAAATGCTTATTTTATTTCTATTTTCTATTCTCATTATTATCAGTCATAGAAATGCCTTATATTTTACTATTATTTTTTTTTTTATCTCATTTCTATTGTCTATGCCATCCCAGTTTGTCATCTAAGGTGCAAATCCAAGTTTGTTAAAAGATATCGAGATGAACCTATAGTTTGTATTGTTTCAACTTTTAAGGTTCACTCTTGTGAAGCAATTAACTACAATTTAAAGACATTTTATATTCTTATTGCAATGTGATTATTGACAGTGGCTTTTGAGCAGTGATGAAACCTAACACTCGGTTATGTTGGCATAAGTCAAGCATTACGAGTGGGGGAGGCAAGGGATGCGAGCATTTCATTTTTATAAGGAGAAACGAAACCCCCATTTTTAACCGGAATGACTTCAACACCCTGGGAAGCAAGTAGAGATGAGATCGATAGGAAAAGAAAGCGGATTAGGGTTTTTAAACTTCTGATCAAATGAATTGAGGTGTGCCTTGGGGGATGACGTCGTTATCGAGCGAAGGAGAGTAATTGAAGAGGAACAGAAGGCATGTGGGGGAGAGAAGCTCTCGTGTGTCTCGCAGGAAGGAGATCAGTTGTGTCGTGAGAGAGAAGAAGGAAGTGGAAGACTCGCTTGTGAGTGCTGAAGCCGAAGTCCTGAGTTCTGTTTCTTATTTTTGCGGGTGACTTAACATGAAAAGGAAGAAGAAAAGGGAAGCAACTTTCATGCAGGATAAGGGAAGAGCTGAGTATCTAAGGTAAGAGTTAATATTTGGGTTTTATGTTTTTAATTACATAAATTGTTTTAATTTAAAAATGTAATTTGTTAATATTAAAATTTTATGAATTATTAATAGTGATTAAATTTGAAAATATTCAAATCAAAATAAATGAATAGATTTAATATTTAACAATAATAATTATGAAAATAATAATATATAAATAATTTGAATGACTTGTTAAAAGTTAAGGATATAATTAGTGAGTATTTATTATGAATTCAGGATTTAAAGTACAATAGGGTATATTAAAATAGGATTTAGATTAAAAAAACAAAATAAAGTAACTGCATTAAATGATTAATAATCTAATTAGAACAATGTCTAAATTTTAAATTTTAAATTAATACAATCTTTAATTAAATAAAATGAATTTTAAATAAGCAAGTATATAGAAATTTGGATGTTAGGATTTCTGTGGATTACTATGTATTAAATTAGAAAATTGAATGTTGGTATATGCATAAAATGACCAATTAAGCATTGAATTTATTATTGTGAATATTTTCTTTAGGTATTAATTTGAAGAACGTAAAGTCAGAGTTATAGATTATTAATCTAAAAACAAGTCATACGGTATAGAGATGAGTATTTTTATTATTCATCGGTAGTAGCATTTTTTCTTCTTCTCAACCAGTTGTAGTGGTAATTATTGATACTTGCAAATTCACTTGTATAATTTCTTTCTGATTTATTTGCTCCTTTATTGATTGACCACATTGTCATGAATGATTAACAATGATTATTATCACACATTAATTTAAGAATATATATATATATATATATATAATTGTATTGTGCC
>NW_018164775.1:792946-812901 GCF_001263595.1 Phalaenopsis equestris | reverse complement strand
TATGGATATATATATATATATATATATAATTGACTGAGATGAGCATATGAATGAGATGAAATATATATTATATTTGCATGTGCATTTTGACTATGATGTTCACCTTTTATGGTACTAGCAGGGGATAATGCTGTAAAAAAAACTCACCGTTGACAATCAACTTGTGTTCGATTCATTCTTTAAGCAAGTGAGTCAAACACAAAAGAAAATTTTGAGCTCAATTTGTAAACAATCCATACACATTCAAACTTTTGTTCGATCGTGTTTGGTTCGTTTTGGCTCCAATTATTTCAATAATAAATAGACAACACATAAAAAGTTAAAATAGTGACATCTTTGATATGATATAAAAAATTTATTTTATATAAATATAAAAAACAAAATTTAGGTATTAGATATGTAATTGCATACGAATTGGGTAGCATGGGTGCAAATGTCACTAGCATTTTTACACATGCGATTCATGTTTAGTTTATTTAAGATTGAAGTTTTAAAAAATTTGTTCAAACTTATTTATTTACTAATTTGAACGAACATGATTGAGTCTTAATTGAGTCGAGATTGAGTTGTTCATCGAGTGCATTGACTCATTTACAGACCTACCCCCGCCTTCTTTATTTAATTCCACATCGTGAATGATTTATTTCTTAGTGTTGTGTATATGTTTAAATGGAGAGTACTTTGAAAATTTACAGCCCATATCTCTTGTTGGTTTGATCGGGTTGAACACCTTTTTTGAGCTTATTTCGAATATATCGAGCCTAACATAAATATTCATGAACCATTTCGAACACAAGCCTATTTATAGCCATAAAAAAATTTGAACTAAGCCGAACATGAACAAATAGTGGGCTTGCTCAAGCTCGATTCGTTTACACTCCTAGCGGGGAAATCTAAGACTCCCGTGCATATAAATGAAACATGTTATTGATGTTTGAGGTACCTACAAGTACAAGTTTTAGATGATGCTCACATGATAGATGTATAGATATAAAATGATATATATATGTTATTAATATGGTAAAACACATTGGGTGTTTTGAACTGCCCTGAACTATCATATATTAAAAAGTAAATCGTCTAATGCTTTTCTATTGATTTATAGTAATTATGTCAAACATGTATATTATTTTTTTTTATTATTATTGTTACGTTACTATTATATAATAGTAGGTGTACTTACTGGCTTTTGTAGCTCACTATTGTTCTAAATTTACTTTTTAAGGTTAAGCTTTTCTGTAAAGTTGAATAATAGAGAAGATAATATCTATATTAAGGCGTGGACAACCCGAGTTAAGACATTTAATTTATAGTAGTTGTGGCTCTTTCATTATTTTGGGATGATTAAATTTTAATAATAAAAAATAAAAATATAAAATTGTGATTATCACCATTCGGACCATCTATTCCTGTCCTGGAAAATTTCAAGCCTCGTTGGCTTTTGGAGCTCATTTTTATAAATTTTCTTTTCACAGTTAAGCTTTTGTGTAAAGATGAATGATATAGAAGAGAATCTCTATGTAAGGCATGGACAACATTTCTTAAGGTAGATTTATCATTTGTTTAATTTAATTTTTTAAATTTGTAGTGGCTTTTACACTTATTTTGGGATGATTGAATGTTAGTTATAGAAAATAAAATTAAAAAATTTTGATTATCTTCATCCAAACGTTTGTTTCTGTCTTGGAAAATTTCAAGTTCCGAGCGAAGCCATATTATGAAATTTCTCAACTTACGTACTGAGAATCTCTCTTTTCATAAAAAAATAGGGTGGATTATAAGGGGATTTCAAGGTGTCATCTATAAAATGTGTTGAGTAAACCTTTTCATTGAAAAAATTCGCCAAAGAGAAATTACTAGTGATGTTGTAGATATGGATGCGTGTGAAACCCCCAAGTAGAATGAAGGAATTCTTTAACATCGGAGCGCCTTTTGGTGTACTAGTGGTAATTTCATCAGACACTCCAAAGTTAAGTGTGCTCGTGCTGGAGCACTTCTTGGATGGGTGACCTCTTGAGAAGTTTCACCAATTGGACAAAATTGGAAGGCCATTAGGCGAAAGTGGACAATATCTTGATGGGCGAGAGTTCTGTTACAATGCATGTCACATTCTTCTTGATCGGCCTTTGCAATACGGCATCAATGCCTCGCATAAAGGAAAAGGGTATAGTTACTCATTCCAATGGTAGGATAAGAAAATTACTTCCTTCCCTGTGCTGCAATGAACTTTCCTGACAGTGAATTTCTCATGGTTAAAAGGAATAGCATGGCAAAATTGTCATGCTTGTGGTTGATAATTAAATGCACAATACAACGTTCCTTCAATTACTCACCTGAGATTGAACAAGTGCTGAATGAGTTTTTGAGCTTTTAAATGATAGATATTCCAAACCGGACAAACTCCACTGAGATGTGCAGCACAATATTGATCTAATTTCCAGATCTAGCCTACTTAATTTTTAATATCACGGCATGAGTCCAAAAAATCATGAGACACTTCAAAATATTTTTGATGACTTGTTGGCCAAACAACTGATCATAGCAACCCTCAATTCTTGCATTGTGCGTGTTTGTTGGCTCCTAAGAAAAATGTCGTTTGGAGCATGTTAAATACAAATTTTTCATTCTTAGACTCGAGGTTATCCTTGATAAATTGGGAGGGCTCCGCATCTTTTACAAACTTAACCTTCTATCCTCAATTTTGTACAATGCAAGTGTCTAATGGAAGACTACATTCAAGATGGAAGGATTTCATGAATGGCAAGTAATGTCATTTGAATTGTGTTACATATTAAGCACCTTATGTATACCTAATGATGTAAGTATTGAAGCATTTTTTTTTATAAGTTTGTTGTGGTATACTTCGCTGATATTCTAATCTATGACAAGACAAAAGTAGATCACCATATTCACTTAGTAGTAGACCCTGTATGCCATAAAAAAGAATAAATTGTAGCTCAATTCGAAGAAATGTGTTCTTATCGAGGAAGTATTATCGGGCTTCATCATCAACAGTCATAGCTCAATTTATGTCGTTTTTCTTTCTCATTCCTCGGTACTTATCTTTTCTGCTAAACTCAACTTTTTCGGGCAATTGAGCCTTTTCTGAGCCAGCTATGCAATGTAATCAAAATGTAGCGTATGGACTTGGAAGTTTTGGTTTACTGCAACTCATTATTTTTTAAAATTTGTTCTGCTTTGTAAATAAAATTCAATCCAGAATTAACTCATTGTGTATATATATTTGTTGATCCAGAATCTCTCCCAGCTCGCATCGATCAATTATGATTTGCTTAATAAGGGCTGGAAAGATGGTCAATCAAAACCAGATTTTTAATCTTGCTCTCTCGAAGTTCTCATTTTGTTAGGAGCGGAACAGTGGGGAATAAGAGCTTTGTCAACTATACATTTTCGTTGTAAATGTATGTTCATGCAATATTGCATTCTTTTGCTCCGTTTATATTAAATGTCAAACATACCACGCAATTTTTGTGTAAGGACATATCTAACACCCAAAGTTTAACAGTTACATTTATAACACCCTAGTGCCATAAACCAATGCATGAAAAGGTGTATTTCACATACAAAGATGGTGATTTTGATATGATGTGAAAGATTTGAGTGGTATGCATGTAAATATGAAAGTTTTGGTGTTAGATAAATAAATACATAAGAATTCCATGGCATGTATGTAAATGTCCCTAAATGTTTAGTACCATCCTTATTCTGATTTCCGTCTCATGCAGAGGTAGGAGCTGAATCTGCTAATCCGGAGATTAATCACTTCGCTTTCTTGTGGAGATGTAAAGTTCTATACAATAGTTTTCTAGAGTTTTAGGGTTTGGGACAGTAATGATTTTCCTCTCTCTCTCTCTCTCTCTCTCTCTCTCTCTCTCTCTCTCTCTCTCTCTCTGAGTCCAGGTGACAAGTGGGTAGACAGTTGAGTTGTCGGTTGTATGTCTCATTTGTCCTTGGCTCTTCCTGCGAGGATTGCTAACACGTGTGTAATTGTATTCCTTGCCATGGCACGGTGCTATGTATATGGTTTGGGGCAACTTGTGTGTTTCAGGATAAGCTGCTTATCCTGAAACGCGGCCCGTGGGCCGGCCGCAGGGGTCGGCCCGCGGCCTGCGTTTAGTATAAAAACTCAAACGCAGTTTCTGATAAGTTGGCGAAAAGCGCGAACCAAACGGTATGACGGCGTTTTGAAAACGCCGCCCGCACTTATAAGCTGCCCCAAACGGACCCTAAGTCTTGATAAAATTTTAATTTTGATTTATTTTAAGATCAATGCAATACATCTTAAAAAAATTAAAAATTTTAAAATCTATCATTAAAAGGAAAACATGTGCTCAATATTTAATATAGATTTTCAAATATTTAAAAATTGGTTCTCATTTCAATTTTTTAATTTATTTTAAGATCAATGCAATGCATCTTAAAATAAATTAAAAAAAATTAAAATTTATTATTAAAGAAAACTAAGCACTCAATATTTTAAATTAGATTTTCAAATTTTTAAAAATTGGTGCTCATTTAAATTTTTTAATTTATTTGAAGATACATCTTAAAATAAATTAAAAATTTTGAAAATCTATTATTAGAAAATAAACGGAGTGCTCAATAATTAATAATAGAATTTTATCTTTTAAAAATTGATGCTCAATAAAAAATTGAAAATCTCAGCCAACTTGTCCACTTGATTTATTCTTAGCTTTTAATATAGATATTTATATTTACACGCACAAAAAAAAAAAAAGTAGTACTCAATATTCAACCGGCAGTTTTTCAAATTAGTGGTAACGGTAGCTTCCACGCTGCTGCTTGTATGAAACAATTTTATAGAAATTGAACTTTCAAACGTACGAGCAGTTTATTTAGTGCGGCGACGTTTTGAAAATATACTTGTTTTGATTGGGTAAATTATGTTTTGATAGTTTGTGCGTTTTCGAAACGAAACGTTGTAAATAACGATTTCACACCGCACCGATCTAGGTGCGGTGGTAGCTTTCAGGCTGCGGTCTAATTTTTCCATAAAAATAAAAATTTGTAATAGCTATTCTACCTAGCTTATTAGTAGATTATTTTTAATCAGTTTATCAACAAATTATTCAATAAGCTAAAGCTACCCCAAACAGACCCTTCATCTAATGACAGAAGCCTATGTATGACTGACTTTGTATAAAACAGAAAAATTAACTGTGGGAAGCTAATTGTTTTCTAATAGCGGCAATTACTTTAATACAACTCAATTCTTATGTGATTGCATGTCTTAGAGTTTGTTTGGGGCAGATGCAACTTATCCACATTATGGTAATAAACTATTTATCTTGATAATCTGCTGATAAGTAGCTGATCTGAATAAACTGACTGACAGTTTGGTTTGTGCGTTTGAAAAACAACTGATTCTGAATAAATGACTAATATGTCTCTATTCTGCATAAGTTGTTTAGTTGTTTGGTTTGTATGTTTTGTAAACAGCTGATTTGTAAATTTTTTTAGTTAAATGAAAAATCTGACACACAAAAGTTGTAATGTTATCAACAAAAATTGCAATATCTACTTCTTAGCTCTTTCAGAATCAATTAACCCACTTCAGACTCATTCGACATATACGAACCACCAAAAAATTGCTATTTATAAATTTGCCAACCTTCTTAATGCAACCATATAGGGGGGATAAAAATAAAAATTGATGAATTCATAGAAGAAAAATTTACTCATTTCCCAATCACAAAGAGGGGAATTGGACACTCACATGCATAGAGCGGGGAGGGAGGGATTCATGGACAATAAAATCAATAGACTTAAAAAGTAAAGAAAAAAGTTAAAAAAACTAAATGTAGTAGTGTCCAACTATCAGCAACCTCATTCCAACCGATAAAAAATATTGACCATAACCATTTTAAGCTTCATTTAACATAAAAAACATTGGCCGTCCAATCCTATTACAATCAATAAAACAGATTGGCCATAACCATTGCTTGACTTATTGTGGCCGTCGAACCCCGTGCAACCTTGTCCGATTGGGATAACGTAGAATTTGAAGGGTTGTCAGCCCACCTGAAGAAGCCGCAGACGTCTGGTCCATGTTTCCACCTCTCTATCCCACATGACTGATGATCTGACCTCTTTAGTTTCACTCATTTTGACTGTGCAATAAACATGCTATCATGAAATTAATACTATTCAAGAGAGAAAACGTCAACCAAAAAATTAGATGGAATAATAAAGATCGTGGAAATTGAAAAGAATAACTAATATTGTATAAAGAATGTACTAGGATTGCTAGAAGATAAACAATTAATCCTTAATACATCAACATTATTAGAGTATAAAGAGGCTAAGGCAAGACAAAATATCAGTCATTTGCGATACCAATGAAAGAGTTAACCACAACCACTCAAAGAACTTCACTTTTCCCATCCTACCGATAAACTGGAATCTAAGGGTCTGTTTGGGGCAGCTGCAGCTTATCCAGCTTATGCTGATAAGCAGCTTATCCTGATAATCTGCTGATGAACAGCTGATCTAGATAAGTTGGTTGGCTGTTTGGTTTGTGAGTTTGGAAAACAGCTGATTCTGGATAAATGAATATTCTGCCCCTGTTCTGAATAAGTTGTTTAGTTTGTGTATTCTGCCCTTATTCATAATCACTCCATACACACGATAATACCAAAATGAAATTCATAACTGCAGCTCATTCATTTCCAAATCTTTCAAGAGAAAACAAAGAGATGAAGCCATTAAACTTCTATTTTGCCTCTTTTTGCATCAGCCATCCCAATGCAGAATCAACTTTGATTTCCAACAACCATCTAAACGCAAGCATGGCCATGGTGCACCTTATTCAGAATCTACTAATACAAAAAACCAACGTAGCAGGACAACAATTTTGGGTTATCTATTACTGTAAGATATGCATCCACAAATGAATAAAGCATTAAGCAAATCAACGACCCTCTAATAAAAATAAAATTTTTTCAGTGCGAGCCCCTGTAACATCCTTCAAATTTTCCAGAAAATGTATTTGTAACAACTCCCCAACTCTACAACCATTCTTAACAGAAAATGTATTAGTGTAAGGATCATTGAAAGTGGATTGATGAGCTGCCTCGAAGTTTGGTATTATACTTGAATAAATTCAATTATCTCTAAACTCTCTCTCTCTCTCTCTATATATATATGTATATATTCGTATTTGAATACAGAGTGATTTACATATAAACTACAAAATTCCTATGCTAGAAACCATCAAAAACAAAGAAAATCAAATTGTAGGCTGTAGAGCCAAATCCTAACAAAGAAGATGCGGAATGAAACACGGATCTGATTAGGATATTTCAGGACAAATGAAGAGGAATGAAACGGAACGAAGTGCAACGAAGAGGAGGTAGGGCACGATACTTACCTCGGTCGGAGAGGTACGGAAGGATGAGAAAGATGGGCGTTTCGGCGGTCTCTGTAACGAGGGATCCCTTCGTTGTCATCGCAGTTTCGTCGCGGAAGAGAAGGGATCGCGAGTGGAGGCAGAGCAGAAGCGAGGGGGTCAAGAGATCCGTGCGAAAGGACTCTTCGATGACAACGGTGGAGGTATTGTAGTTCGATTCGCCGGAGGTGGAGGGGGTAAGCTTCTCAGCCAGGTGGCCAGCGGCAAGCTTTGATTCTTCGAAGGGAGGAGCAGTTCAGTGACCGAAGAAGAACGAGGAGCGGCAGGCAGAGGATACGAACGAACGAGGGGAAGGAAATGCTAGCGAACGAGGGCAGCGGAGTAAATGGAGGGGAACGAAACGCAGATCGCGGCCTCCCTTCCACGGGCGGCGTTTTTCACAAATGCAAAACGCCGTTTTTTGATAAGTTGATAAAACGCGTTAAACAAACACAACGGCGGTGTTTTTGAAAACGCCGCCGCACTTATAAGCTGCCCGAAACGGGCCCTAACATAAACTTTAACTGAAACACCTATATTTCACATTACTCCAAAGATATCACAAATTTATACAAAATAAACCCATCTATATTTCAAGTTATAAGAAAACAAGATAATTAAGAATTTTCATACACCTGCATATGTATATATGAATTAGATGTTCATGCATTTACGCATCTAGAAACTGAAATTTTACTCCCATTTTTTCAAAACTCATCAAAATTAATCCTTCATTTGTGAGGAAATTGATTTATGTACAAGGAATTACCATTTGAAGTAGCAGATATGTGAATATATATGGATTGGATAGAATCCCATTGAGATAAAAGTATATGAAATTAGCAAGGCATAAAAAATGAAGTCCTGAGTAAGAAGATGATTGTACAGCAACTTTGTGACCCATCTGCAAGACAAACAGACCTAGCCAACACTGTCAACCATCGCCAACTTAATCGGCTGAAACAGAAACGCGTAGATACAAAATGGGTTTTTATTTCTTATTTTAAAACATAAAAGATCAAAAAAAAAAAAAAAAAAAAAAAAAAAAAGCCAAGGCAGTCATCTAAACCAGAACAAGCCACGATCATCTAAACAATAGTTTAGGGTTTAGGGATCCAAGACAATCATCTAAACGAGAAAAAGCCACGATCATGCCAGAATGTCAATTGCAAGATAAGTAGTCAAGATTGCCACAGATCATCATAAACAACATTACCCTTGCGCTTAGGTTTTACGGCAATGAGGGGAGGGGAGGGAGGAGAGGAGGGAGGAAGAATTTTTTTACTAGAGTAGAGCAGCTTCTCGGCGATATAGAAGCGGCGGCTAGGCACGGTCGATGGAAAATCTAGGGCGCCGATGGGGGTTAACGACGAGAGCATGGGCGTAAAAGCTGGTGTGCGAACGCGATACGCAGGGTAATGCCATAGTCCGCGTTTAGTTTAACTGTAAAACGTTGTTTTTAAAAACACTATCAAAACTCGCTAACCAAGCAAACGAGGCCGTGTTTTAAAAAACACCGTCATATTTTTAAGCTACCCCAAACTGACCCTTACACTTAATTTTATATTTTACATTTATACCGCTTAATCTTTCATATCACATTAAAATAATCACTACGTTAATTTTTAAAAGTGAAATATATTTTTTATCTGTATGATAAGGTGAGATATATATATATGTACGAGTTTATGTGTTAGATATATAAATTCATATGAATTAAGTGATATGTATGTAAATCTTCCTTTTCCTTTTATTTATTTACATCAAGTAGGTTTTCCACATCATTTTTACTTAAAAAGCAAGTGGTGATGGTAAATTATATCCTTTATATTGAGCACATTTTGTATATTAATTATTAAATGTGTAAAGTGTATTTATTTTATGGTAACCGATGAAGCATACATTGTGTAAAGAAGTGTTGATGTCTGGCAACATGATGTAATATGGATGCAAATTTGACATGGGATTAACCATTGGCTGTGGAAGATGAAAAAAAAAATTGTTAGGATATTTTGATGGCTTCTGGTAATTTTATAATATATGTTTGTAAAAGTGGTATTTACATGCATACCACACATACTTGGGGCTGTCAAAATGACTCGTTGTTCGCAAACAGCTCGTGTTCAGCTCGTTTAGAAGCTTGTGTTTGATTGTTCGCTAAATGAGCCGAACACGAACTTTTTTTTGTCCTCGATATATAAATGAGCCAAATACGAACAAAAGTTTGTTCGTTCGTATTCGACTTGTTTTGGCTCGAAATAGTACTCATCAAATATATATCGAATAAGAACAAAAGTTTGTTCGTTCGTATTCGGCTCATTTTGGCTCAAAATAGTACTCATCATATTATATATATATATATATTGATGAGTTGTAATTTTAAAAAAACTTAATTGGTTACAAGGCTACAAATATTTATAATCAATTAAAATTATTAAATAAAAAATAAAATAAAAAATATTAAATTATATTTTAATGATTGTTTTAATATAAATAATATAATTTAAATCTTACCCCAACCTTTAACATCTTACGGCTACACAATTACGGTTGTCAAAATGACTCTTTGTTCGCAAACAACTTGTGTTCGGCTCGCTAAACAACAAACGAGCCAAACACAAACACACTTTTATGTGATCGAAATATAAAGGAGTCGAACAAGAACAGTGATATTTTTTAACAAGGCTCGCTCGTGTTCTGCTCGTTTACACCCCTACTCATACCTAGAATTAGTTTAGCCATTTATATTACAGAGAATTTTCATATTACATCAAAAATGTCACTTCTTAACTTATAAGAAATCCAATATACATTTTGATGCATAAATAAAATTGCATATATGTAAAAATTAAAGTTTGGGTGTTAGATAGGTAACAATATAGTAATTAAGTCTGATGTATGTAAATCTTATTTACTAAATGTCTAATATTGTAATTGTAGTGGAAATAATTTAATTAAATTATATTCTATCTCAAATTCTAAGAAAATTTCAATTTAATGTGGATCATTTGATAAAGTATTTTGAGATTTTAGCTAAATTTATTGAAATCATCTTCTAAAACTATAAATATGTCCTCATTCTTAACTTGAAGGGGGAGGTGAGGAGAAGAAAATGAGCTAACTACTAAAATTTAACTCTTGAAGTCTCGATCATTGTCGTCGGTCACTTGAGATTGAGGTTGACCACTAGAGTTTATCACAGACCACCAAAAATAAGCATTCACGGCAACTAACAATTGTTACAACCACCTACGGATGTTAGATCCACCAAATATGACTTTCTTAGCTGAAGCCGAGCACTTATTGTCACATATTACGATTCTTGTAGCATAGTTATAATTGTTGTCAAAATCCTATTGTAAAATTATGATCCTGAATTTTTGTTATATCTTCTTTCCTAATTCAAGAGAAGAAATGATCTTTGTACTTTCAATATTCTAGTATATAATGTTGATTAAACTTAGGCCTCGTGATTTTTTCTCTATTTAGGGGTCTTCCCTATCTAAAGTAAATTTGATTTTCCCTAGCTTCTTTATAAGTGTGTGTTGAAAGTTATATTGGGCTAAGACATAGGATTTCTCTAACGTTGAGAATTTCTTAGTATGCAGCCACAATAATGTTTAATTAGAATAATTTTAACACAATATAAGTAAAAATTTGAAGGAACAATGTGCAATCATAATAAAAATGCAGATAACAATTTTGGAAAAATATAATACAGCTATAATAGTTATATTGCAACATGGTTGCTCTTCTATGTTTTAGGTGAGTGTTCTAGCACTTCATAATGATAAAACTAATATCTTGTCATATTATTTATTAATTGATATGTCCCTAAAAAATTATGTTTATCTGCTCGAATCTCAATGTAATGTTGCTTGAAAGCTTAATAAATTAAGTTTGAAAAGGACTACACTCTGATTTATGATCGAGTGAAAGGGTCTTAGGGAGACGAACCAAATGACACAAAAAACAATCCGACCCGAGTTCACGTGGCCTCAGATCATGCACTTAAAGTATAGTTGAAAGTTTGCACTTAAAGTATAGTTGAAAGTTTTGAAATAAATTTTAGGAGACTAATGATCTCTAAATCTAGAAAAAAATATTTCATCCGAACGTCCAGACGACCAACCATTGGCGGTCATGTCTCCCGTCGATGACGTGTATGGCGACGTTGCCGTCGGTGCTTGACTGTTCGGACGTGCAGTGTCTGAACGGAATATTTTCTCCTAAATTTGGTGAGTTCATGGTCAAATTGAGTTTCTCAGCGAGTCGAATCCAACGAGTCTCGGCGAGTCAAATCCAACGAGCCTAAGATCACTTAATTATGACATCATTAAGTTACTTAAATGCTCATAAAATATTATCCAATCGAAGGGTTCACTTTAGGTCATCCGATGGAGTGTTACATATTCATACAATATTTAGATAAGATGCTACTCATAAAATCTATAAAATAAACTCCACTCTTTTTATGAGGGGGTATGGACCTGAAAGAGAAAGTTTAAAGAAGAGAATTATTGAGCTCCACCACTATCAGGCCACCGTTAACACTAGTGGTCGCCACTGTCGTACCCATGTCACCTCTGCACAACCATCGCTCTTAAGACATCGCCACTGCGGAACATTGTTGCACTGCCATCACTGTTTGTTTGCCGCCACTATCAGACCACCATGTTGTCATCAGACCACAGTTGTCTGACCGCTATTGTTGCCATACCATTGATGTCTAACCGTTGTCATTGAGTTGTCGCCACTATTAGACCACCATTTGTGTAGCCCTTTTCCCACCTGTCGGTCAATGGTTGTGTCTGTAAGCACCAATTTTTAGTGAATCCTTCAACTAGACCAGACCTCGTGATTTTTTCCCTTTTAGACTTTACTACGTAAACATCTTATGTTGTTTCTGCCCATCATTTTTTATTAGCTGAGTGTGTGTTAGATTCTCATGCAATGCTAGGACGTTAATTAACCGCTCTACTACCGTTAAATCTCTTGCACGCATCAACATGATTATAATAAATATTTGCATGCCTATCAAATCATTAAAAATGAGTCAATTCATAAAAAGATTTGAATATATTTGAGCATTACTCAAGTTATGATCAAACCTTGTCAAATGTGCTCGAGCATGATTCAAATGTTAATTATTTGAATATGATCAGACATTGTTTAAAATTAGTTTGAATGTGATTCATACTTTGCTTAATTATAGTACAAATATGATTGTAATAGTACTCGATGTGATGTGTAATGCATCCTAAGGTTAAGTCATTAGTATGTACTTAACATGGTATGAACCAAATTTGAATCCTCTATCATAATTTCATACCTTATATATAACCACCTTGATATTAATTCAATTTTTGCTTGTTTATTTAAAATTTTAAAATATTTTATTTTATTTTTTGAAAATAAGTCATGATGAAATTATGAAATTGTGCATCAGTCTCTTTCATAATTTTACTATTATCTGCCGAACATTTGTAAATTAAGCTATTTTATATTAAATATCACTAATCACTGTCATGTAACTAAAGTATAGGATGCCACATATGGCTGAGCATATGATGACAGTTGAGATGATGATGGAGAATTTGGCATGTTGCCATCCTACCATACATGATTATTAACGTGTTAAACAACGATTTAATGTGATAACAACTCATGTTCGCATCAAATTACCTCGCTTTTTTTAACAAATGAAATCATGAATGGAATCAACATATTTTTTTTTTCAATTTTTTATCAATATAACATTCAATCATCTTATCTTGATCTAGATTTATATCGTATTATTCGCGAGCTCATAAAGTATGAGGGAAATCCTATTTTAGAAGGAAGATATATAAGGAAATGGTGGATGTGTTGCTAGAGTTTGTGTCATTTACTCTCTCATTCCCAATCCACAAGAAATTACTTGTGGAAGATAGGCATTGCTTGCTTCATGGGTCTCCGAGGCCCCTAAGGTATAAGGATCCTTACGTCTTATCCATGTATACAACAAACCAATACACATAGATAGCTAAAAGGAATTCTAGCCTCCTTTATCTCTGCTAATAACCAATTGTGTTGGGGACCACTACCATTCTCTAGAATACTCTATTTCTCATTCTATACATACATACATTTACTTTAATAGAGTTAAGGGGACATCACACAATTACTTTTTCTTTCTATTTATTAGTGAGTAGCTTCTCACCTATAGTCATTCTATCTGTGCATATTCAATACAACAACCTATACTCAATTGCCATAGAAGTATAACATGGTATTAGAGAGTCAAAGAAGAGGATCAAGGTTCTTTATATTCTTTAAAAGCGCTAAATTGTCTCCGCTCTTTCCCTCCTCTCCTCTCCTCTCCTCTATTGCCAATGTAGGTGAATTCCGCACAAACCATTCAGGAAGCTGCCAACGGGTCATTCGACATGACCGAAATCCTCATCCCCACATCTCTCAAGTTTTTTTATGTTCAACATAAAAGCCATAGTTAATTTCCAATTAACCACAGATAATTAGCCAACGTGAAACCTCAAATTTACAAGCCCTTCAAAGCCAACAGAATTGAGGGATTCCTTCATGGAACCACTAGTTGTCATACATCCAAAATCACAACTTTTAATGGCCAATCCATTCCCAATCGTAACTTTCACTGATGACAGCTCATAAATCAAAACTTCTTCATAGCATTTTACTCCACTATATCCCCACTATTTTGCCCTACATTCTTAACCATGAATCCACCAATGACATTCGAAAAACTCTTCAATCTCGCTTGCAATCAACTAATTGATGTTGTTTATTTCAAGTTCAAAATGAACTCCACCATATCTCCATGAAAACCAAACTCTGTGCCAATACCTATTGACAATTAAATCCCTAGTTGACAACATCAAAGGAGTTGGATTACATATTGATGAATAAGACATTATCCTTCACATTATCAATGGTTTGTCCACATCTTACCAATCCTTCAAAACAACAATCTGAACCAAGTCAAAACCAATTAAGCTCAACGATATGTACTCCCTTATCTGCAGCAAGAAGATAAATCTCTTGGCAGAAACTGCTAAAGAAACCAATTCTAACACCATGACCCTATTTAGTACTTGTGGCTGCAACAATGGCCTTCACGGCTATGGTCGGTATTGACATCCACTTTTTTGATGCAACATAGCAAAACCTCGTTATTAAGTAACACAACGCTATAGTTGGGTTTTATACCATCATGGCCATACTCCGAGTCGATTGTAGTCAAATCAGCATCGCCACGGGTATCCTCCGCCATGATGTTCACTCCTGTGGCACGAGGTTGTTTCTGGCTGATACAAATATTCTCGTGACATAGATTGTTGATGGGTTTGCTCCATACGTGTTTGTGCCTTAAGTTTAAGGTTTAGACAGACACAATTCATGATTAGAACTATCGTTCTAAGCGACAAGTGTATGATTCACCTTTTTGAGCTATTTCTAGACGTGTTCGCGACCTTTACTGAGGTCATAAGATTGTAACTGCTCATATCTGAGACTTTGGAGATTCCTACGAGGCTCGAAACTCCTTTGACAAACTTTTCCGAAAGCCAAAATTTTATGGGGTCTGGCATGGCCACACCTAATTCTGGTGTGGCCACATCTAACCAGTAGCGTGAGCACGCATATATTGGGCATGACCACACCAAAGCATCCCTAAAGCGCTCTATGTCCCTTGACCGGTGTGACTATGTGGCCAGACAGTGCCCCCAGCATAATTATGTCGGGCCTCAGACGTAGCAACATTAGGCATCGATCCGTGACACTTTGAACAGTGGGTGACCACGCCTAAGCTCGGCGTGGTCACTCCGCCATAACTTGTTTAGCAATTTTTGACCTTTGGATCCTGGTTTCCTGCTGGTGAGGCGGCCATGACCAGGGGTCCTCCTCCTTTTTCCTGGTTCTCTACCCTAAAATTCCATAAAAAGTTTTTTGGGACCATGTTAAATGGGGAAGGTGGCTTAGACCCTTTGGGTAAGCCTTTTGAGGGGGTTTAACCAAGAGAAAGGGCCTCATTTCATTATATTAGCCTTCATTGATGGGTAGGGGAGATGGATAGGAGGAGATGCTGTGAGATTTCAGTATGAGTAGTGAGAGAGTGGGAGATTGAGTTGTGGTATGGAAATACAGTTTAATTGAAGACTATGTGTCTCATGATGGTGATGTGTTGGGTTTGAGTGTTGTAGCAGGAGTATCCTTTGTAGTGGGTGTGATAGCCGATGAATATGCACGATGGGGAAATAGGTGTCAGTTTGTGTAGGCCACCATTGGTGACAGCTCCAATCTTCCAAATACCCACACCGGGCAAGATATTCTACCAATACCACTACGTAAACTCCAACTCTTCAAGCTCTTTTACTCTCCTTTCTTAAATCACAATATTCTCTCGATCTATAAATTAGTCTCTGACAATAATTATGACATTTTTTTTACTCTATCTTGAATTGCCATTAGATATCAAAGCACCAACCACATCCTTCAGGAAGGACTTAGCAAGAATGGTCTATATTCCACCTCCATCCTTGTTGCAAACCAATCCTTTTTAGCATCCACTCTTCATTGGCATTGAAGACATGGCACCCACTTCATGCCACCACATCTACCATTCTCAAGAAAAAAAAACTAGTTCAATTTCTACTTTCTATTGTAATGAATGTAACTCTTTTAAGAGTCATCAGCAATTATTTAATACTTCTGTTTCAGCACCCTATCATAGCTTTGATCTGGTTCATTCTGGTGAATGTGGTCATTCACCCACTCCTTCTTTATAAGGCGATAAATACTTTCTTTTGTTTATTGATGATCACTCCAAATTTACTTGAGTATTTCCTATGTTGCAAAGTCTGAAACAGTAAATAAATTCATTCCCTTCCACGAACTTATTCAAAACCTTACGGTCAGATGGAGGTGGTGAATACACATGCCATTTGTTATAAAACTACCTGAATTCTCATGGCATAAATCATCAATTATGTTGTCTCTATACCCCCAACAAAATTGGGTCTCTAAGAGAAAGAATCGTTATCTGATTGAAATAATGTGAAGCCTTCTCCTAATCGCCCATATTTCTTACAAATTTTAGACCGTAGCAGTACTCGTCACAATTTATCTCGTTAATTGTATGTCGTCCAAAACAACAAGACTAAAAATTCTATATGAACTTTTTTTATCATAAATCACCTGCATATAATCACTTATGCACTTTCGGATGCTCATGCTTCCCTTAAAAAAAACCCCAAGCTCCACACAAACTGACACCTATTGCTCCATTGTGCAAATGCATCGACTATCCCACCCACTACAAAAGATACTACTGCTACAACACTCAAACCCAACACAACATCATCTTCAATGAAATAGTTTTTCCAAACCACAATCCAATCCCCCACTCTCCCACTACTCATACCGATGTCTCACCTCATATCCTTCTACCCATCTCCCATAATCCCATCACATTCACAACACTTACCATATCTGCAACCACCCATCCCACTTCTCGATCTCTTCTACAATTGACAACCACTACAACCTCCTTCTATACTATTCCAGGCACAACAATAACTCCAGCTCCAATTTCCAACGTACCCAAATCCCCCCCTCTAGTGCCATCAACTCTATATTATCCAACATCCAAATACCCCATGACAACTCACTTTCAAACTGAACCCCTCAAACTAAATCAAATTCTAAACCTCAATACCACAATTAGCACACCCCCTGATCTTACCACCGATCAACAAGAAAAACATCACATCCACTGGTGTAAAGTCATGTCTGAGGAGTTTGAAGCACTTCAACGGCAAGAAATGTGGGTTCTTGTCGATTCACCTCCCCACTCTAACATTATTGGCTGCAAATGGACATAATGAAACAAATATTCTCAAGATGGCAAACCCATCAAATTCAAATCCCGTTTGGTTGCACAAGGCATTCAGTATACTGAAACTTTTAGACCAAAAAAATGGATATACTGAACCAAATGAATGTGGGTTCAACAATCTGATGTCTCCAACGAATTTTTTCATGTCTCCTTGGGTGAAATCATTCATTTGCATCAACATCAAAGTTTTCAAGTCGTCGAACATGATACTCAACCCTTTGGATCAGAAGGCTATGTCTTCATTTCTTCATGGTTCTTTTGACCTAGGTTTGTCTTCTTAAAAATTCTATTTACAACATTAAACAAGCACAAAAAAAGGTACTCAAACTTCATCTCCCGCTTGATCAATCATGGATTTCACTTGAGCTCGGTTGATCCCTACCTCCTTCTATACAAGCAAAACCAAACAATCATTTTTTTTCCTTATCTATGTTGATGATAGTCTCATCATGAGGAACAATCCTTCCACCATCAGCAATCTCATTAAAACTCTCAAATCCACATTTCACCTAAAGGAACTTGGTCACATTGCACCCTTCCTCGGTATTACTACTCAAACCACACCCTTTGGATATCATTTATCCCAAACTTCCTATATTCATCACCTTCTTCAACAACTTGGAAAGTCAAATTGCAAACCCAAAACCACTCCACTTCTCCTTAAAATTCAACCCGACGACAAAACCACACAAGAATTCCATGACCTCACCTAATATCGACAACTAGCCGAATCTCTATAATTCAACAAATTCACCCGACCCAACATTCCCTTCACCGTCAATTACATTTGCCAACAAATGCACCGTCCACTCATCTACCATTTTCAGCTAATCAAGTTACTACTAAGCTTTCTCAAGAATACCATTGACTTTGGACTTCTTGTCATCAAAGGCAATCTACAATGCCGAACCTACTCCGATTCTGACTGGGTCGGTGATTTCCAAGATCGCCGCTCCACCACCGGCTTATGTGCTTTTCTCGATAATACTCTCATATCATGGACTGTTCAGAAGCAAAAGACTATCACATGATCCTCCACCAAATCCGAATATTGGGCTCTGGCAGCAACTCCAACAGATATCCTTTGGATCAGAAACCTTCTACAAGAATTCCACGTTCCTCTTACAACTCCTACACTGATTTTTTTATGACAACACCTCAACACTCGCTATAGATCTCAATCATGTATTCCATACTCGAACGAAACATGTTGAGATCATTTACCACTTTATCAAGGATCACATCACATTGGGCGAAGTTCAGGTTCAACACATCAACTCCTCACATTAAGTTGTTGTCATCTTCACCAAAAGACTTTCCATATCTATCTTCAACACACTTCGACATATGCTTACTATCACTTCATTTGATAGTCAGCTTGAGAGGGGATAACAGACCTATGTTGATAGTCAGCTTGAGAAAGGATAATGGACCTATACTCATAGGCCGTAAAAGGAAAGTTCAGCCTCCGCTATCTCTGCTAATAATCAACTCTATCGGGAGCCACTACCATTCTCTAGAATACTCTATTTTTCATTATATAATTGTTGTGAAAAACGATGGCAATAAAGCAAAAAATGGAACAAGAAAAAATTGCACGCAGAAAAAAAAACCAGAGCGACACACAGATTTACGTGGTTCGACAAATTTGCCTACGTCCACGGAGCTGTAGAGGATTTTATTTCTTCAAGGAATTACGCCGTCGAACGCCTTGACGTTTACAAGAAAATTTCTATTTTTTTTCTCTTCTTTCCTCTCTCTCTCTCTCCCTCTCTCTTAGAGGACTTGACTTGACCTTGCTTGGTTTTGCTTGGTTTGACTTCTTCTTTAAGCCAAAAGTGGCTATTTATAGAAACCATGAGAGCGATAGGTGGGAGGTAGGTGAGCGGTATGTCAAGGACAAATAGTCCCACATCGGCTAGGTGTAGGGCCAAAAAGCAGTATTTCAGTCCTCGGCTGCCCACCACCCATAAGGGCTCTTTTAGGAGGTGACAAGTGGTATCAGAGCAGATTACTACCTGCCAGGTGTGTGGACTCACCATGGTCCAGTTGGACTCTCGGTGGAGCCGATCCGTGACGAGGGCGTCACGTGGAGAAGAATGTCACGGACAAATAATCCCACATCGGCTAGGTGTAGGGCCAAAAAACAGTATTTAAGTCCTGGGCTGCCCACCACCCACAAGGGCTCTTTTGGGAGGTAACAGGTAGGTGGGATGTGATAGATGAACGGTAGTTAAGAAACTATGTGAGCGGTATGTGAGATTCTTAATTAGGAAGCAAATTAAATTTGGTGGACCATGCCCCCACATTGCCCAACAATACATACATACATTTACTGTAATAGAACTTGGGGACATCGCACTTTTACCTTTTCTTTCTGTTTATTAGTGAGCAGCTCCTCACCTGTAGCCATTCTCTTTATGCATATTCAATACAGCAAATTATACTCAATTGCCATGGAAGTACAGAAGTATTAAAACCTTTCTCGAAAAAGCATTACTATATTTTACCATACAGCAGCATATATATGTATCAGATTCTGTGATAGAAATAGCAACAAAATCTACTTTTAAAATAGCACAACCTCAAAGATAAGATTGCAGAGTTGTCGCTTAT
>NW_018164775.1:786698-792936 GCF_001263595.1 Phalaenopsis equestris | reverse complement strand
TATATATATATATATATATATAAGTTTTTAAATCAAGCCATACTAGCTTTGAACACTTAAATAAGGAAAAAATAGCTTTGTTTATGATGGAGTTTGCAGCTTCGTGTTAGCTTTTAGACTAGTGAAATGTATTAAACTGTCTTTCATTTATTTTAAAATTAATGTGAAAATTACAAAATTAATACTAAAAAAAGAAACGCATGAGGATTAGTTGCAATATTGACTACATTTGCTTTCTAGAGTTCACTTCGAGTACTGTGCCCCTTTAAATGCTGGTGTTTTGGTTGGATGAAAACGCATTATAATGTAGTGGATAAATCTTTTGGTGAATTTGGAATTCTTCCTGCACTCCTAAAACTCGTGTATTCCGAATTCATTGATTTGGGTGGCTTTTAAATACACTGTAAACTACAGCATGCTGCCGCAACCATCATCACCATGTCGTCGTCATTGCTGCCATTGCCGAGCATATTTTGGATTGATTTCATTCTTTTCAAACCAAACACAATTATAATATCCTGCTTTTGTTTTACACTAAACCAAACAATTCAAATTATTTCAAATAAATTACATTTAAATTACACTGTTCCTTGTCTACCTCAATTCTTTTTCAACAAATCAAACAAACCTTTAATTGCAAGATAATTGAGTGATCTTGGCTAAATTGATTTTAAGATTTCTAATTCAAGTATTTATTAGTGATGATGTTATGAGTTTATTGCATTTTTCAATTATTACTTATCAAGCCTCAAAATGAGCGGTCAAGTCATCTCTACCTTGATAACGATTGATAATGTTTTTAAAATACTAACAAATGAATGCAAGGTTGTGTGTGTGCGTCTATAAATTAAATAAATAAATAAATATATATATATATATATAATTTATATTATAATGATGTTTCCAACTCATGTACGTTTCTTTTATTTTTAATAAAAAACATGTAACATATTTGTATGGTGTCATATCCATATTCCAATATTTATTTTTGTAAAGTATGAAATATTCAAATGCATACCAAACTAATTCGAAAATGAAATAAAGAATATTACTAAAAAAAGAAAAAAAATGTATTCCTTTGTTTTTTCTAAAAAATCCATAATATCACGGGAAAAATAGTTCTTCTTATTTAGTAAAAATATTTACCCTTGAACGTTTTAGAAAAACTAAATAATAAGAAAATCAACCATAAATATTACTATAAAAATGTCATCCAAATTTATATGATCTCGATCGCAGAGAATAAACATCGTCCATCGGCATTTCCTGCTTCTTTTCTCTCGGTCCTCGCAGTTGGCAATCTCCATCCAATCAATATTCTCGTCCAACACGTTTCCAATGCGCTACTCTCCCAACCCAACTTCCAATTTGAGTTTGACGCGGGTGTGCCCTAAGATCAACCAATCCATAATTAATGAAATCAAAGTAACTAAACTTCCATAATTGTCTTTTTTCGTTCATGTTGAGTAGAGGAGCTCGGTCTTTTCTTGCCGATTTTAATTCATTCTCTTCATTCGAAAGGAGGAGCATGATTTGCTCTTCAATCTCTTTGTAGAAAATGTCGTTGGCTTGTTCATCCATATTTCAAAAGCTGAGAACGAGATTAAAGAATAGGTGGTATGTGACTGAAACAAAAAATTAAACATTTATTAAAGGTTATTTAAGTGAAGAGAGATGTACGAGAGAAGAGAAGAAAGATGACATGAATTTGCGTGGTTGAAAAATATGGATTTCGAGCTCCTTGCATGGATGAAGGGATCATATTTGAGGGCTAAGATGACGAGTATATATAAGCCCCAACTCGGAGTGCATGTCACCGTAGACTACGTGATTAATTATGAATTCATAATTAGTGATGGTCCACAAGAACCTTACATTTGTCATATTTTTGTGGAGGATAAAATAGTTTTTCTTAGCGTCAAATTTACTGCTGTCGATTATTTCTCTTTTGAGATTATTTCTTTTTTTTTCTTAAAACGTCAAATCTCCTAAAATAGCTTTTTCATTGATTTGAATGCCAAGACTAGTCTAGATGTTTGATTAAGGTTGATTGAAAAAATATTGAAAGAAATCTATTTTAGGTTGAATAATTAGCTAAAAATACTTGTGAATTAATAACTTAACATGTATTTTTGATAAGGAGTGGTTGATTTGATTTAGTGAACTTATTTAGATCCCAAGAAGCAGAGATTAAAATATGAGAATAATATCAAGAAAGTAACAAGTAAACATGAAAGAATAAAGAATCCTTAGCAGTTTATTTTTTAGTACTTCATTCATGTTGATTAATCATATGTGTGCTTAGCTGAGAAATAATAATATTAAAAAATAAATTCATTTCAAAAATTTAAATTATTATCTATTTATCAAGCTATTATAATTGAGATTGTTCTTTGGGTTCTTCTCTGAACAATATAAAATTTAGCCATTTTAATTAATTTTTTTTTATTTAATTTTTTTGATCCACATAACATGTTATGCCGCATGTTAAAGAACACATGACGGTAAAGCCAAGATCTGTCCTTATATTGCGTTATATTTCATATTACACATTTTGTACAAACAAATCAAATTAAAGAAGGAAAACTAAATTTAAATAAAATAAATAAATAAATAAATCAAACGATGCCAAATCCATTACGCACGTCATCTTATCAAATCTCTTTCTGTGACAGGTTGTTCACGTCAAAAAATCATTTTCAGTTAATATATTTAATTAAGTGAGGAGCACGTACGCATATTAAAAAAATTGATATGATTAGTCATCTTAACTTATTCTAACAAACAGGCTAATTACGATGATGCGTGCTTAAACCAGATAATTGGCAGAGTTAGTGAGAGAGGAAGAAATGACAAAAGAGATTAACCTCAAATGGGCTCCATTTGGTACAAGTAGGAGCATCAATGGCTTCGTGGGTTGCTGAGAGCCCCTCACTCTTCTTGTGGTTAGTTTTCATTGAGAACGATGGCAAAAAAAAAAAAAAAAGTCTGAAATTTCTCACAATTGTGTTGCTATTTATAGTAAAATATGAATAGCAGGTCTGCCCAATTCCGTATGTAACAGTTTGCTTTTGCTTGTTATTTCTAAAAATATGGTGTAAATCCTTAGTTAAGGGTCTTCCTTGTTTCGAAACTATCACATAATTAACCTAAACATTTATTTATCACCATTGCAACAATTGAAAAGTTAATTATTCTGATAAGAAGTTTGTTTAGTCATATAGAGTAATCATAATTGATATTATGCTAAACTTAAGATAGTAGTATTAAATAGTACATGTGTGTGCCAATATCTATATATATACACACACAAACACACATATATATATCTGCTTGGGCGCTTGGGCGGATAAATTTATCTGGGGCGAACGACACCACATGAAGCAAGCGAAATTTTTTTTTAATTTTTTTTACTGATAGTTCTATCAAAGGAATGCATGCAAGGCAGTGCTAACAACAACTTTATTTAATTAAATTAATTGTCTCGACAAGGTGAACCTAATAATATCAAAGTTGGTTCAATCTAGGTCCAATCAAATCTAGATCAAGCCGTTGAAGTATACTTATAGGCTTTAGATTTTCAATTAAATGGTCAAATGAACTTCAAATTTAACATATTCAATGAAATTGAGCGTCTTAACAAGAGGAATATAACGAGTTTAACATTGTAAAATTATGAGGTTATTAAGACATTAAAATTATCAAAAAAATAAAACTATATGATTAAGGGATCAATATAAGTTGTCTGATTTAATGGTTGGATAAGTTGTTTGATAAATAATGTAAATGCACATATATATATATATATATATATATATATATATGTGTGTGTGTGTGTGTGTGTGTGTGTGTGTGTGTGTGTGTGTGTGTGTGTGTGTGTGTGTGTGTGTGTGTGTGTGTTCCACTTATCGTGACTCTTTGGTTGACAGAGTTTGTAAAACCCCTGGGCCATGGGTTTGATCTTGTCTATGTGTGGAATGGAATTCTTATGCACATGATGTTGATCGGATGGCTCATCTAATAGCCTCTGGCCAATGATTTTTAAATATATATAAAAACCTCAAATTTGTTATGTTAACCATAGAAGCTGAAGCTATCAATTACTAAGGCTTGGTGTGTTGTATTGCTTGTTTAAATGACAAAATTCATGAAAATTGATAAAAAAAATATTATCATTGTTGTGTGCTAAAAGATTCGTAGTACTAAAATCCAAAACACATAGATGATAGAATAGTACGAGGAGAAGACACTATAATTTTTTATATGAAAAAACTAGTATTCCCTATACTTTTGATTATAAAACTAATAAATCGGAAAAAGATTTATTGTTTTGTGAAAGAATTTATGGACCCAAAAAAGTGGGATTTGTGTTTGTGGAAATTTATGAGGAATTGGGACTGAAAAAGAAGGCCAGAAATTTTGTGAAGAATGCGGAGGGGAATTTGTTGATTCTCAGATGCAAAGGTACCAAATGGGATACATCAAACTGACACGTCTAGTGACTCATGTGTGGTGTATTTGAAATGTCGTCCTAGTTATATTGCAAATCATTTAGATAAGCCCCTTAGGGAATTAGAGGGCCTAGCATATTGCGATCTATAAATTTATATTTACAAAAATGCATCTATGTCCTGTAACTGGAAAGGAATTGTCATACTATTAAACTAAGTACAATACTTGTCCTTGCATAATAGACAAAACACTTCAAGGGTATGAAAAAAGTCATTGTATTTTGAGTACTGTGTTTGAAAGTATTCATCGCTGGAAGATATTGTCGGATTTTTAATGCTGAATTATTCGCTACTTCGTATGCATGATACTTAGTAACACTATATTCAATATACTTTGTCGTACCGCATTCAGAGATACGCAGTTACACAATTGAGTTCACTGACGTCGGCGAGCTGAGGACAACTGACATTAGTCCTTGATGGCCGACAAACAATGATCAACAATGGTCGGTAATTATGGAGGCTAGAGTTATCATCGGGTCTTCAGTTCATAAAACACTGAAATTTGACTTGTTCTCTTTCCCCTTGTGTGAAGAGATGAGGTCTATTTATAGATTCTAAGAGAGAGATTTTAGGAGAGAGACATTTTAGTCATTTAGTAAATAACTCTTATAACCATTGATCAAATGACACACATTGATTCTCTTTGATCATAAAGGTTTTTTATTGATTTTATGGTTTTAATTACCTCAGAATTGAGTGATATTAGGCTCGTAGTATTCATCTCATCGAGACGCTATATTTGGCTAGATACATCAAATTTTAGAGTTCATTTGACTCTCTAATTAATTACCAAAATCCTCCAAATACTATTTAATAATTTTAACCAAGCTTGATTAGGCTCGGGTCAAAACAGATTTTAGTATTATCGTGTTCGCCTTATCAAGACACTCAATCTGACTATAATAAGTTTACTAAAATTGAAGCTATTGATGATTTTTTATTTGAATCAGAACTTCTTTTTGCCCAAAAAATACCTCACGATTCACGCTAAATGATGAAATTTTATGATAACATGTCAACGATTATTACTAATTATAATAATTTTTTTTTATTGAATGGGGAATTTACCTGTGTACAACATAATATTTCTATATTTACATGATATCACATAAAAATATCATTATTATGTATTTTTTAAAAAAGTAAAATACATTTTAATCAAACATAATTTTAGGACATCAAAATATGACAAATATAAATATAAAAAATTACATATTATACATGCAAGCAAGTAAATAAGAATTATGTGGGATATTATCCCATACAAATATACTTATTGAACAAAACCGAGTGAAGATAGAGATTGAAAAATCTCACAAACATCATCCATCCCCTCCTCAGGTCCCACTCAACCGGTCCCACAAACGGATTACCAATTAAAGTCGCCGCGGCGCGTAGCGAAAAACATCCCACCACATACCTCTCAGCGACTAGGCCCCACCACCTAACGACCCATGGGCCCACTCGAAATCCATGCTCCTTTCCCCTCAACCAATCGCATCGCACCAAAACCGATACCCTTCCCCCGTCCAGCCAATCCCATCTTTCATTCCTCCACCCCCATTCCAACCCATCCACCACCCCAACTCTACCCCGCCGCAAAAACCACACTCCCCCCCTGTTTCTTTTAACCTTTAGCTCCCACAGCACAAGCCGCGCAGCCATGAACGACCGCGAAAGAAAGCATCGCTCCGCAGCGAACGCCGTCGGCGGCAGCACCGCAC
>NW_018164775.1:772900-786687 GCF_001263595.1 Phalaenopsis equestris | reverse complement strand
GCGCCGGCTGCCTCCGCCGACGAGCTCGTTGGTACTGCGGCGCCGACGACGCTTTCCTCTGCCAAACATGTGACTCCTCCGTCCACTCTGCTAATTCTCTCGCCCGTCGCCATCAGCGCCTTCGTCTCCACACCGCTTCGTTCTCCTCTTCACCCTTGCGCTCGCCGCCGGCTTCTCCAATCTCATGGCGAAAACGCAAGGCGCGTACCCCGCGGTCTTACCAGCAGCTGAAGAACGCAAGGCCGGAGCCCCTCGTACCTGACCTTGAGAAAGAAGAGGAAGAAGATCTCGAGATGCAGTTGACGTACTGCGTGCCGGTGATGGATCCCATCTTCAACGGTTTCTGTTCGGGTAATTTAGAAGGTAAGCCGATGATGATGGATTTGGATCAACAGATGATGGGCCACGACCCATCTATGGAGATGGGCATGGAGAATCTGGATGTGGAGTGTTTTATTGGGGAGGGGTTTGGTGATATCCAGGAGAGCTCGGTATGTCTGGACGGATTTAGGGGTGGGGATGAGGAGGATGTGAGTCGGATTAAGATTGAGTTTGATTTTGACGCATTTGGAGAAGAAATGGAGTTGTGCGCAGCTGGGCAGAGCGGCGGTGGTGTGGAGGAGAAGAAGGAGGGAGGGTTGGGTGAAGGGGTTACGAAAAAGATGGGATTAAGGTTGGATTATGATGCGGTGATCGCTGCTTGTTCGCGAAGCGGATGTTCGCCCTGGGCCGGCGGCGACCGACCGCGGTTGGATTCCGACGGTTACTTGCCTTATGTAATGGTAATTTTATATATATAATACATCAGTTGGGTAGAGTTAGAGAAAATTTGATTACTTGGAAGTTCATTTTAGAGTAAGGTTTATTAGGAGAAAATGTTACATGATTCGAACACAATATTTTCTCCCTTGTTCGAAAGAATAGAGATATTACATTTGGATTTGTGAAGATAAAGTGGATCATGCCATACACTCCAATCCCTAATATATTGTTCTCTTCAGAACATAATTGAAAAGCCTTATTTGTTGCATGGGAGTTGGGGTACATAGTCCATAAGAAGATTTTGCAGCCTGAAACTTATTTAAATATCTTTCACATGCTCGTTAAATTAAAATATGCATTTCCATCAAAATGCATTTCAAGTTTATGATTGCTCTTTTTTCAAAATGAACTCATATATATATATGCATACATAGAGCTTCATCATTGTTAACTACTTCTAAAATGAATGTTAACATTTATTGATTCTAAGAAACAAAATATTAACTGTAAATCTGAATGAAAGGAAACCCTAAAGTTACTGATTTTCTTAGAAAATTTGGTTGCGTTTGATTAATCATTGATTTATTTAATGGTAGGGTGTGACGGAAGGTGGAGCGAGGTGGAGCAAAGGGAGGTGGGGGGCAAACGGGGGAGAGGAAAGAGAAGCGAGAGTGACGAGATACAGAGAGAAGAGAAGGACGAGGTTGTTCTCCAAGAAGATACGCTACGAGGTGAGGAAACTGAACGCAGAGAAGCGGCCCAGGATGAAGGGCCGGTTCGTGAAGCGAACCACCTTGTTGGCCGGTCCAGTGCAACTTCCCTGCCAGTACTAGCTACCTGCTGTTAAGTCGCGTGCATGATTGGAAGCTCAGTTTAGCTTGATATAGTGTTCAGAAATAAAGCATGGCAGCAATGGAACAGTAGTGCTGCTGTTCTTTGTTATAAGCTAACTAGCGTTGTTCTCTCTGGTTTTCTTTTTTTTCTTTTATTGAAGAATCGGGGTAAAGATACGCAATGCTAATGGTTCTCTTGTGTACATTATTTTGTGGCTTCTGATCAGTCTTCCGCTGACAGGGCTTCTGCTGACTTTATTTAAGCTTTTTATGTATATATGTATATATTAATTTGTTTTCACATTTTTATTTTTAATTTTTTTTGGAGTCAATCCTATTGTAATATTGATGCTTCTTTATGAGTTTTTTTTTTCTGATGTATTTTAGAAGCATGAAATTAATGTGCAAGTATGTAGAGAATTAAACTACTTTTTCTTTTGATTTAGCTTCATTTTATTCTGATTTTCTGTCGGCTTAATCATTGAAAAGATAATTAGATATATTAATAGATAATTTTAAAATTAGATTTTTTTAGGTGCTTTTTTTTTAATGCATTCTTAGGGGAAAGCAATATTTTGTTCAGATGTCTGTCTGCATGTTCGGACGACCTATCATCAACCACCACAACATTCACTGATGAGTTATATGACGGAGTTGCAGCCGATGATTGGTTATCTGGAAGTGTGATATCAAATCAAGTTCTAACAAGTTGGATAATTTATACAAATATATAAAAAGTAGGGTTGAGAGGAAAGATGAGAAGAAAGGTGAAGAGAAGAAGTAAGAGAAATTATACATATGAAGCACGAGTACGCATATTTATATATGCAGTCTGGTCCATGGAATTTTTGAAACAAATTACAACACTGGATCAGTAAGTGGCATGGAAATAACAAACATGAAGAGAGACCAATGAATTAAACCTGCTTCTTTAGGTTAAATCATAAGGTAAATGAGCGATGGAGACAACTCAAAAACTAAATACAAGCAAAACGATAAATTTATGTATTTAAATACCTTCACTTGAATTATATTTATATGAGAATTAAAATTGGATCATTTCGCGTGCACTGGGGCACTGAACAAGCAGAAGAGCAATGGGCGTGAGGGGAGACAAAAATATGAGCATGGGACCGGCGAGAAGGAGAGGTACGTAAATGTTAACAACCCATGTTCATCGGCATTGCATTATATTCCTTCTCTCTGCCAGCAAAACAACGCGGCCATATATGCAGCCACTGCAGCTATTGCCGGAAGGTAATAAGAATTTCTCCTGTATTTACTTACAGGCATGCTTCGTGCTTCTGCATTTTCCGTCTTTTCCCAGCATCTTTGTTTTTTCTATTTTATAACTATGTTGCAGCTCGACAGGTTTATCTTCACAAGAAGAGGATGTTAAAATTTTAATTTGATTTTTTAGCCCATTTGAAATTGGGCTTTAAATGAGCTCAAAATCAAGCATGATTTTTTGAAATTTTTGAGATCGACTCTTTCTAAAAGAAAATTTTAGAATATTAAAGAGACATATTTTAAAAAGAGTGATTTGAAAATTTTAGAATATATAATTGTTGAATCCTGAGTTGTATTTCAGAAATACACATCATTAGAGTTAGAATCGGGATAGGGAGGAGGAGAGAGAGAAGAAAAGTGTTAGAAAATTCTCATCAGAGAGGTCTAGAAAAAGTCTGCATATCGGGTCCCTCTATTCGTCTTTTTGGCTCATATGGTAGCAATCAGTTGGCCGACGTGTTTTGGTTCAGTCGACCAAAGCGACGGACCGGCCTCGCGGTGGTCATTTTTACTAAAATATAAGTGGCCAATTAGCTGGTTGCGCTTGGCTAGCTTTTAGGGAGCTTTGGCGGTTTGGAGCATAGATTGGCTCGCCGACCAGATTTGTTGATAATGGATGTCGGTGGACTTGATCAGTCTGTTGATATTTCAGATGACCAGTTCAGAACATGTCTCTTAAATTCAATGTCTCTAACATTGAGCCATCATCTATAGTTGTTCGATTGAAAATTTTGGTTTGTGCATATTAGTTCTCTGAGTTTTCGTGCTCATTGACTGATGATTTTCTACATTTTATTTATCGAATAAGACATTACGACTGATGATTATCTTCTAAGTATTTTGATTGTACAGCTTGTAGGATTTTGATTTAAAGTCATAAGCAATGAAAATGAATTTCTTACTCTTTTTATTCAGCTTTGTTCATTGCTCATTGGGTGTGTGAGCGTGTTTCATACTTTTGAACACTTTTAAATGAGAGATACCGGACTTCCTTCCCATGCTTTTTTATGGTGTTTTTCCTCACACACTTCTTGTTAGAGATCAGTTTTACATGTAAACCATATATGCAACAACTTTTACCCGAAACTCTATAGGCATCCTTTTACACTTAAGCATATCCCAAGTCATGTCCAGGATAGTTTCATTATTTCTTTGTGCCACACCATTTTTTGTGAAGATCTAGCTACGAACAATCAACTATCAACAAATTATAAAGGCTTCATAAAATTCTTGAAATTCCTTTAAAAGCAAACTTGTCTCATTGATTAGATTGCATGTATTTGATCTCGATGTGGCATTATTTCTCCACCAAAGCTTTGATCTTGAATATTCTAATGACCTCCAATTTATGATTAAGAAAATATACCCATGTTCTTCTTGAGAAATCATTTATGATGAAAAGGGGATAATTACTCTTACCATGAGAGCTTGGCTTGCGTGAACCTTACACATACGTATGCATGAGCTCAAGTGATTTTTGTGCTCTCAAATTTGACTTCCTTAAAAAAATTCTTCCTGAATTAGTTCCTGAGCAAGCAACCTAGCTTCACATATTCAGCGAGGTGATTCATGCAAGGCATGTCTCTCATGATTTTCCTCTTTGATAAATGTTTCAATCCTCCAAAAGTAAGATGCCCAAGCCAAAAATGTCTAGGCCAAGATGGAACTTTGTAGCAAGTTTTAGGACACTTGACAATATCATTTTGAATATTAAAAAAAAGAGTTGCTCATATTATCTCTTATAAGAAGATTGTTGTCTTTCCAATGAATAACATATCATTTATCCATATATTTACAAATAAAATTTAAAAAAAAGATGTTGTAGTTGGTTTTGAAGCGAGTAAGTTTGCTTGACAAGTTAAAAGTTAATCCAATGATAGATGCAATTTTGTAATAGCCCAAATTCTTAACCATTAAGATATTATTTGGGTTAACCTAATGGCTATGTTGTTTTATCCTATTAATGTAACTTTTCAAGAGATCGCATATCTTATGAGTGGCCTCATACAATAAGTTTAAAATTTTAATAAATTTCAATCATTACACTGAAAAGTGCATCAATTTTTAAGAGTTCAACTTCATTCAAATCAAGTTGTTACACATTCCCTCCAAATTAAGTAATCAATGACCTCCTCAATTCTAAAGGTAAGAACAACATGTTTAAGAGGTAGCTCCCACTTTACAACAATTTGCTTGAAATTAATTTTTAAGAGATAGATCAGATGCCATAGCTTTCTACTATGTATGAAACTAAGTACTTACCTTCTAGCTAGTGTTCCACTTCAATATGATTTATAATAACCTAAACTCTAAATGTATTGAAACATTGTTTGATTTGTTCAATACTTCACTTCAAACATACATGCAATGTTCTACAATATGTTTAATTAACAAAACTTTTAAAATTAGACATGCATGCTCTCAAAAATAAATTTTAAATTTATAAATAATAAAAAAAAGTCAGAATTTGATATTTTATGTTATATGAAATAAATTATGTTTATTTTTTGTATCCAATATTGTAAAAAATTAAAGATGATCGTATTTCAATAATTTTTGTTAATTTTTTATTATGTATTATTTTGTATTGTCCTAGCACTTCTGTATTTTTTTTATCTATACCATTTAGATTTATGAATAAAATGGTGATCATTAATCATTTTTTTTAAATATAATTATTTTTCATTGTTATAAAGTTAGGAATTTTTTTATTGAGTTCATGTTTCTTTGATTTATCTGTTTAATTTATATTATTCTAAATTTATAATGTCATTTTGTTCTAAATTTATAATGTCATTTTGTGTGTGTGTGTGTGTGTGTGTGTGTGTGTGTGTGTGTGCATGCAGGCATTCATACGCACATAAATACATATAAGGCGTGTTAGAGTAAAATAGCGGTGTCCCGTGTTAGTATCAATTCATCCTAGCCAAATGACCTTGTGATTTTTTTTCAGTTTGTCTAACTTATTAGAAGATCGCTCATTAAGAGAGTGACCCCCGATTTAAACATATTTGCCAATGTAGTTTCAAACGAAATTTCAATAATTTACACACACAAAAAAAAAAAAACTTCTTCTTAGTTTAAGAATTCAATTTCATTTCACTCAAGGGGTTTCACAATAATATCTTAATAATTAAAACTTCTGAAAAATTATAAGCTTTGTATTGTAGATGAAACCCCTTTATGTGCATTCTAAATAAAATTTTCATATAAAAACTTCTTATTAGCCAGCAAGTACTTTGTATGAGTGCATTCAAAAATTTCTAAACCCTAAACCAAAACTTCAAAGTATTCTGAAAGAATATCAATCTTAGAACTCTCATATGAGCTCAAAACTAAGCATAAATTGTTATGAAGACCTCTTAAAAAGATTCTAAGTGATTTACTCTAGCAGCATTTTCATTAGGAGAGTACAAATTGCTTCTAAGCAAGCATCGTGTATGCAAACTACTATGTCCAATGACACTTAGGCCCATTTCATAATTTACTTAATTTGAGTCGAGTGAGTCGAGTGAATATGAGTGTGTTGTGTGTGTGTGTGTGTGTGTGTGTGTGTGTGTGTGTGTGTGTGTGTGTCTATATATATATATATATATATATATATATCTGTAAGATTAAATCACAAAATACATTATTTTGCTTCACAATTATCAACATTATTTGAAATTAAATAAATCAAATTTAAAAAAAAAAAACATCGATAAGGTATTCCAAAAACAAAACCTTAGTAGTTTTTTATCTCAAGCAACCTTAGATTTTTAGGGGCAGTTACATAACAACCACCTGAAATTTGCTATTTACAAATCAACCCATGTTTTTCACGTTTAACGAATTCTCAATTTATAAATATCAATATTTCCAGATGATTTGTATGCAATTATCTCTAGATTTTAACTTCTCATTTAAACTAATAATTAAGATTGTTAATAATCTGATTTCGAATCAACCCCAACTCGCTCCAAAAAATTAAATTCAAAATTTTGACTGTCTCATTTATTTCGATCCTATTTTGATCTAAACCAAAAGTCAAATCAATTTTTGAGCAATTAATGATCTTTGAGTTAAATTCATTAAGTTCACAGTTCTAACATCACTAGTACTCGTAACAATCGGCTCAAAAAAATTCAATCCAAAATTTTACCACATAAAATTAAATTACAAATATTGAGCTAAATTCAAGCCCTGCCAGCGATGTTGTCTGAATAATAAGACATTAAAATAACAAAACCAGCGGCTGACAAAGCTGCTTCTCAATATTTAAGTAATAATTGCAAAAAAAAAGTCACTCTCCGTTGGATTTGTCCATTAAATTTGGCCTAAATAAAGATTAAGAAAAATATGGCAAAAGGAATGGCACCTATTATTCCGCCGCGTATTACTATTTATGATTATTAACTATTAATATTTCATCGTTTATATATATTCTTCTCCTCTCTCTTTCTCTCCATTCATTAAAGGAGCCTGAAACCGATACATTCTCCAAGTAAGCAGTTTCATCTTCCTCCTCCCGTCTTCCTCTGCTCTCCTCAATCATTTCTCTTTAATCAATTGCTTCTAATAATTTAAATGATAATAGCATTATAAACAGCCTATAAGTTAAATTTTTAAAATGAATTTGTTTCTATAATATTATTGTTTCTCACTCAAGCACGCATATGACTAATCAACATGAATGAAGTATTAAAAAATATATGTTTAAATTTTCTCTTTTATTTCTGTTCAACAATTACCTTCTTCTTTTGCATTGTTTTCTTTCACATCTTTTCCAAAAATTTTAGCCCAAAACTTATATAATATGAGTTGAATAAGTTGTACTTTCAAGGGTTGTATGAAATGTTTTGAGCAAAAATTACTATTTTTCTTAATTTGGTACTTTGAGGATTAAGTTTTGTTTTTTTTATTGATCAGACCAGAAAAGTATATCTATTCCTTCATATTTACTTATTAGTTTCTTGATATCGTTCTCTTATTTTTTCTCGCACCTTCCTCCATATCCCAATATTCCGCCAAGATGAACTTCCACTGAATCCAAACCTCAAATCCACTCCAAATCACACCTAAAGCTCTAACCAAGCAATGCAAGGCTACCATCGAGTTTTATTTTCTGCTTCAAGGGATCCAAATAAGTTCACTAAATCAATTCAGCCACACCTCATCAGAAATATATGCTAAGCTATTCATTCGCAAGTATTTTTAGCTAATTATTCTACCTAATATAGATTTCTTAATAATATTTTTTTAAATCAAACTAAATTAACTATCTAGATTAGTCTTGGCATTCAAATCAATGAAAAAGCTATTTTATGAGATTTTACACTAAAAAAAGAGAAAAAAACGACGTCCTTAAATTTGAGGCTAAAAAAAGCTATTTTATCCTCCACAAAAATATAACAAATGTCAGGTCCCCAGGGACCACCGCTAATTATGGATTTAGAATCAATCACGCAGCCTATGGTGACATGCACTCCGAGTTGAAGCTTATATATACTCGCCCCCTTAGCCCTCAAATATCATCCCATCATCCATGCAACAAGCTCGAAATCCATATGTTCTAACCACGCAATTTCACGTCATATTTCTTCTCCTCTCTCTTACATCGCTCTTCGCTTAAATTATCTCTAATAAATGTTTAACTGTTTGTTTCAGGCACATACCACCTATTCTTTAATCTGGTATCCTGTTTTTAAAATATGGATGAACAAGCCAACGACATTTTCTACAAGGAGATTGAAGAGCGAATTATGCTCGTCCTTTCGGATGAAGAGAGTGAATTAAAATCAACAAGAAAAGACCGAGCTCCTATGCACAACATGAACGAAAAAAGACTAAATTTTTTTCCAAAGTTTAGTTACTTTGATTTCATTAATTATGGATCGGTTGATCTTAAAGCACACCAACGACAAACACATATTGGAAGATGGATTTGGGATAATAGCACAATGGGAAAGTGTTGGACGAGAAGATTGCTTAGATCGAGAACGTTGACGCCGGAGACCGAGAGAAGAGGAACAGGAGTATTCATTCCGAGGTATGCGATATATGCTCTGCGATCGAGAGCATACAAATATGGATGACTTTTTTTATAGTAATATATATGGTTGATTTTTTTTAGTATTTAGTTTTTCTAAAACAATCGAGAGTAATTATTTTTATTAAATAAGGGGAATTTATTGTCCCGTGATATTCTGAATTTTAAGCAAAAAACAAAGGAATAAATTTGTTTTCATTTTTTTAAGTAAAAATTTTTATTTTATTTTTGAATTAATTTGCTATACATTTGAATATTTTATGTTGTCAGAAAATAAATATTGAGACATGGGTATAATGTCATTTAGATATGTTACATGTTTTTTATTAAAAATAAAATAAACCAACATGTATTTTAGTACTTTTAAACTATTATTCAAAGGATCACTCACTTTTTTTGTTATCAAATTCTTATGTAATTACATTTCTAACACCTAAATTTTGATTATTTATTTATTTATATGCATGTATGCTACCCAAAATTTTCATATCACATCTAATATATCACTTTTTTCAGTTTTAAAAGTTGAAATATGCATTTTCTTTTGTATGTAAGGTGGCATATATGCTAAAACTTAGGTGTTAGATATTTATATACATAAAAATTCAGTGGCATGTTGGTAAATATTTCTTAAATTTCACATAAAAATATGTAATTATTTTTTTTAAAAGTTTTAAAGTATTTTTAAAAATTTGTAATTCATCAATTTAAGATTGACACACATATCTAGCATATTTTATATGATTTTTAATATTATTTAAATTGGACACTTCTTTGTCATGTCAGAGTTGTGTCCATATCTAACAAGATTCTCAGAGTATTGTATGACTCTTTTAATTAGATGTGAGTATGAGATCTCTTTGTGTTGCCTCGTCTTTGTGTGCTGCATTATTTTCTTTCGTTGCTTATATTACATATGGATATGAAGAAAAGAAAATGATGTACTCTTTCTTAAATTAGATAATAAATTAAATTTTTTTTTTAAATTTAATAAAATGTAAACTGAATATTTACTTTTTAGTATTTCCTACCTATTTTTTTCTCTATAAAATGGTGAGAATCTTAAAAATCATTTTATAAAGATTTTGAATGTTCATTGATTTAACCGAATATTCACAGTTTAATATTTACTATTTATTGATAGTTGTCAATTGATTTAACTGATAAGAATCTTAAACTTCGTTTTATAAAGATTTTGAATTTAAACTTCATTTTTATTACATTTATGTCATTATAATATATATTAAACTTTACGTAAACAATCTCTTACTTACATTACAACAATATATTATATATTCTTATAAAGTAAATAAAATATAAGATTATATTAATATATTCTTAGAAGTATATTCTACATATTCTATGTCAAATATCTACAATCTCCATGGGAGTTCGGTGGAAGCTACCATAGAGATCGATTGATCTACAGGGCCATAAGAGCTCCACCGAATCTACCGGCATAAGAAGATAAAGACGGGTTCAAACCTAACATAAAAATTTTAAAAAATAGAGTATATGGATTGTAAGAGAGACAGAGATGAGAGTGAATGATAATGAATAGTAAAACATCTTGTCTATAAGCTTTTTTTTAAGAAAATGATCTTCTTATCTATAAAGAAGATAGTATAATATAGCTATAATACATCATTGCCCCCAACTTTAATGAGAGATTTACAGGAAATATCTTATATTTTACATATATGAGTCTATTGAGCTCGGGTGCCCGCCATTTGTCTGTAGTTCACCACCATTTGTCTGTAGTTCACCGCCATCATTGCCCCCTACATATCTTGGTCAACTCTCACTTACTCAAATTCTCATCTTGCAAGATTTCTTCATAGCTTTGTAGTTCACCGCCATTTGTGTTCAATAGACTTTGGCGCTCTGCCACTTTTCAGGAAACTGACATTCTTCTGCTTCCCCGTAATGCACCTCTGACTCATGTGTTCATGCCTGAGTAAACCTGTAGTCATATACAATGTGTCAGTTTTCTTACCCCGAGCCAATACTACTGCTCCTTTGGTAACCTTCTAGTTGCAATATGAGAATACTACTGAATGACAACCCTCATTGCGTTATCCAATAGAGATGAGGTTTTTCTTCAACTCGTGAACGTGTCTGGCCTTTTGCAAAGTCCATTTGCTCTTGTTAGTGAGTGCAATATCAACGTCTCACATCCCCACCACATCTAGAGCTTTTCTATCAGCCAGATATCTATTCTCAAAGTTACCTGCAACATAATTTCACATTAACTCCCGGCGGGAAAATGTATGAAAGGAAGCTCTTAAATCCAGTATCCAATCATCAACAAAACTATGAATTGTTAGCAATAGTGCATCTTGTATTTCTTCAATTTCAACATTAACGCCATCATTCTCATTCTTATTAGGATTGATGCAGTTCTTTTTTATGTGGTCATCCTTGCCACAATTCCAGCAGGTTGTCTGCTAACCAGACTTTGATTTTGATCTTCCTCTGTTTGAGTTCCTGTTATGTGATCTCCTTCTGGAATCAACATTCAACGGCGAACTTGAACACGAGACCTCTCAAGAATCATTCCTGCGCACCTCCTCAGCCAAAATCAAATCACAAATAACATCATATTTCAGTTTACATTTATCTACAGAACTGCTAACTGTCATCATATTTGCTTCCCAGCTATTTGACAATGAATCCAACAATATCAACGCAAGTATCTCATCATCAAAATCAATTTTAACAGATGAAAATTAATTTGTGATAGTATTGAAATCATTTAGGTGCAGAGCAACAGACACATATTCTGCCATCTTCAAGTTAAATAACTTTTTCATCATGTTCACATTATTATTCGTTGATGTTTTTCATATATACCTGATAAAGCCTCCATGAGATATGCAGTTGTCCCTCTTCGATGACGTTGTGGGCAACCAATCTCGACATGGTTAATCGTATAACACCCAGAATCTGTCGATCCAACAGATTTCATGGAATGATAAAAATTGCGCAGTAACGAAAGTTAAATAACAAAATCTGTCGACATGGTTAATCGTATAACGCCCAGAATCTCGTCCATCTTTTCCGGTTGTTTTCCCAGTAACGAAAGTTGAAGTTTCTTCAGAGGTAGTCTTCTATTTGCATCTTCTAGTAAGCAATATCTGTGTCATTGAACTTCTCGATCCCCGATGTCACCATTTCGTCTCCGCTCATCGTTTTTCCTTAGATCCGAGCCCAAGGCTCTGATACCAGCTCTTATGAAAACGACGACAATAAAGTGAAAAATGGAATGATAAAAATTGCGCACAGAAAAACATCAGAGCGCCACACAGATTTACGGGGTTCGACAAATTTGTCTACGTCTACGGAGTTGCAGAAGATTTTATTTCTTCGAGGAATTACACCGTCGAACGTCCGACATTTACAAGAAAATTTATATTTTCTTTTCTCCCTTCCTCTCTTTCTCTCTTAGAGGACTTGACTTGGCCTGATTTGGCTTATGACAAGCCATAAAGACTATTAATAGAAACCAGGTGAGCCGTATGTGAGGGGAAGGTGAGCGGTAGGTGAGAAAGTAGGTGAGCGGTGGGTGAGATTCTTAATTAGAAAACTAATTAAATTCGATGAATCTGATCTCCACATCACCCAACAATATATTAGATATCAAAATATTTTTTCCGTTGATGTTGCTCGGTTTTTTCTTTCTGATTTTTCATTATTTTCATCTGAAATGACAGCTTGATTCACTCTGGAATCTCCATTTAGATAATGTAGTTGGCTCCTTCGCTGTATTTTTTGTGAACATTTGAAAAACAGAGAGGTAAAAGCGAGAAGAACGGAACGGGAGAGCCCGGGTTTGCTATGGAAGAATAAAGGTAGATTGATTTATATTTGTGGAAATTAAGAAAGCGTAAGAAGAGGTGGGATGTGCCTAGACCAACCAGTTAAGCATTTATTACAAGGAATTAATTAAGGAGAAATGTATGAGGAGAGGAGAGGAAGATAGAGGAGGAGCAGGAGGAGGACATGAACCTGTGTAGTTGGAGAATATCAGTTTTGATCTTCTCTAATGAAGGGAAATATAGATTAAGAATATCGGTTTCAATGCTAGAACCTGAGTTTCTTCTTGGCTTGATCTTCATGTCTTCCACTTGTCTGCTGTCATTGGAGCTCGGCATCTCCACCACGAGCAGTGATCTTTACCGTCTCCACTGTTATGGTTTTTGACTTTCTACAATAAGGTCTACAAGAATGAGAAGCACATCTCTGAAGGTTATCTCGAAGACCGTAAACAGTGATGTTGGGCAAGGAAAAATGCGTCCTTGCAAGCCTATCAGCGGGACTGGACCTGGCTACAATTACAACATACTGTGTACTGGATTAGAGGAAGGCTGGGCAAATTCATATACTATACATGGTCAGCTTTTCTAACGTTTAATGAAATTTGTGTGCTACAAAATAAAGTTGTAAACGAGCAGAATTTGAGCGGGAGATTTGGCTTATGTTCAACACATTCAAAATTGGTTCATGTTTTGAAATTGTCTGTGAATAATATGCTCGACTTTATGTACAAGAAATTTCATATGTTCGACTGGTATTATTTTAAGTTTTATTGATAGTATTGTGGTATTATATATTATACTACCACCACAAACTGACCAATAATACATAATTTATTACTATCCGCATGCAATTCGAACATAGCTCATCTGGATGTAATAATTTCTCCTGATTTATGTATTTTTGTTTGTGTTTCTCTCGAAATTGGGTCTTTTAAATTAATTGCAAAAATAAATATAGGGTGTTAAATTTAAATCTACACTATTTCTATGTTGATTGAAGTCGCATGATCACATGACCAAACGAAATATTTTAATTGAAACTTATATATATATATA
>NW_018164775.1:771574-772875 GCF_001263595.1 Phalaenopsis equestris | reverse complement strand
GAAATGCCCACAATCTTTATATATATATAATATTAATATATAAATTTAAACATACTGCGTCAATCATCTCCAAACAAATGAGTGTTAGATATGAATAATGTGGTGCATGTATTTAAATCTCAAAAGAGAAATACTCCACGTCCATAAATTTGAAGCAAAAAAAAGTTATTTTATCATCCACAAAAATATGGCAAATGTGAGGTCCTTGTGGACAACTACTAATTAAATATTTTGAATTATTCACGCAGCCTACGAAGAAATGCACTATGAGTTGGTAGACGTGAGTTGGGGGGTTTATATACTCGTTCTTTTAACCCTCAAATACGAACCTCCTTCCATGCAAGAAGTCGGAATCTCATATTCTCCAACCACACAAATTCATGTAATTTTCCTCCTCCTCTCTCAAAAATTTATCTTCACTTAAATCATCATTGATAAATGTTTAATTGCTTGTTTCAAGCACATACAAACTATATCTTAATCCCGTCCTCCGTTTTTGTAATACGGACGGACAAGCTAATGATATTTTCTACAAGGAGATTGAAGAGTGAATTATGTTCATCCTTTCGGATGAAGAGAACTAATTAAAACCAGCAAGAAAAGACATAGCTCGTCTGTTTTTCATCAACGAGAAAGAACCAATTTTTTTTTCCAAAGTTTTGTTGCCTACTTGATTTCATTAATTATGGATTGGTTGTTCATAAGGTGCACCCTCGACAAACGTATATTGGAAGTTCAGTTTGAGGGAAGAGCGCATTGGGAAAGTATTGGACGAGAAGATTGATTGGATAGAGATCGTCAACGACAATCAAAAGAAGAGGAACGGGAGTTTTCATTCTGAATGATGTTGTATATGCTCAGCGATCAAGATCATATAAATCTGGATGACTTTTTTATAGTAGTATTTATGGTTGATTTTTTTATTGTTTAATTTTTCTAAAGCGTATGGGGGTAAATATATTTACTAAATAAGATGATATATTTGTCCCGTGATATTTTGGATTTTCAAGAAAAAATAAATGAATACAATTGTTTTTCTTCAAGAAAAAATAAATGAATACAATTGTTTTTTTTTTTTTAATAATATTCTTTATTTTATTTTTGAATCATTTTGCTATGCATTTGAATATATTTTATGTTGTATGAATATGGATATTGAAATACGGATATGATACGTTACATATATGTTTTATGAACATAGATAGTTGAATACGGTTATGACATGATACATATATGTTGCATGTCTTTTATTAAAAATATAAGAAACGTACATGTGTATATATATATATATATATATATAT
>NW_018164775.1:733434-771544 GCF_001263595.1 Phalaenopsis equestris | reverse complement strand
AAACAAAATATTAAAAATAATAAATATTAAAAAACTATGAAATTTAATTGCACTAACATTTTAAAAATTAATAGCTAACCCATTTGACGTCACTTTTGTTTCATATTTTAATTTTTAAAATTTTTATATATTTTATATTTTGTAATTAAAATAAATTAAATTATATTTTAAAATTAGGAAAATATATAAAAAATAATTTTAGAATTTTAAAAACAATTGCCTCAATCAAATCTTTTTAAATTTAAATCAAAATACAAAAAAAAATAAATGAAAAATATAAAATTATATCAAACAACTTCTAAGATGTTATTAGGTTAATTGTTTAGTTTATGACATATAAAAGTAAGCATATATTATTTTCTATTTTGATTATATATGTGCTACCCAAAATTTTTATATCACATTCAATATATCACTATTTTCAGTTTTAAAAGGTGATATATGCATTTTCATTTATGGGTAAGGTGGCATATGTGCAAAAAATAAAACTTTGGTGTTAGATATTTAAATACATAAAAATTGAGTGTTATGTAGGTAAATATTTCTTAAAATTTTACATAAAAAAATCTATAATTATTTTTATTTTTGTTTTAAAATATTTTTAGAAATTTCTTATTCATTAATTTAAGACATGGATGTCTGACACATGATTTTTGCATATTTTATATTATTTAAGTCAGACACTTCTTTGTCATGTCTTACACATGTCGGAGGTGTGTCCATGTCTAACACGATTCTAAGAGTATTGTATGGCTCCTTAATTAGATGTGACCTCCTTACGTTGTATCGTCTTCGTGGGTTGTATTGTTTTCTTTCTTTATATGCGTTGTATCATCTTCGTGTATTGCATTGTTTACTATCATTGCACATATCACTCATGCATATCAAGAAAGTTAAATAAAAATTCAATTACAATGGCTAAAATTTATGTTCAAGGTTGTACAGTTTCTTAAATTACTATCTGGTTGAAAAATATTCATGAAATGAATTTTATTCAGACGATTTAATTATGCGCATCAACGTAGTACAGTTTCTTAAATTAAATAATAAATTAGTTATTTTTTTACTATAATAAAATGTAAACTGAATATTTATTGTTCAGTGTTTTTTAGCTATATTTTTCTCCAAAAAACCTTGAGAATAGTTAATTTTTTATTGATGAATGTGTATTGATTTAACCTATCAGTATCTTAAAAAATCATTCTATAAGGTTTTTTAATTAAAATTTCATTTATATTACATTTATGTCATTATCATATACATTAAACTTTGCAAAAAAATCTCTTATTTACATTACAAAAATACATGTTCAATGTGAAATGCCCACAATCTTCATCTCTCCATTCTTAGCAACGTACCGAACGGGGAAGATACTACATGGGTGTTCGGTAGAAGCTACCATAGAGATGAATCGATCTACAGGTCCTAAAGAGCTCGGTGGAATCTACCGGCATATTCTCCAACTACGTAGGTTCACGTCATCTTCCTCCATCTCCTCCTCCTCTGTCTTCTTCTGCTCTCCTCATACATTTCTTCTTAATTAATTTTCCTCCAATAAAAGCTTATTCGGTCATTTCAGGGACATCCCACCTCTTCTTACACATTCTAAATCCCCACAAATATAAATCAATCGACCTTCTTTATTCTTGCACAGCAATCAGTTCTTTTCGTCTTCAACCCCTCCGTTTTTCTAACATGGACGGAAAATATTTCTACATGGAGATAATTTGAGCAAAAAATTACTTTTTTTTTTTAAATTTTGTGCTTTTGAGGATCAAGTTTTGCTTTTTTATTGGTGAGATGAGAAAAATATATTTATTTTTCATATTTACTTATTACTTTCTTTATATCCTGATATTCCTCCAAGAAACTGCCACAAAATTTTAACCTCAAATCCACTCCCAATCACATCTAAAGCTCTCAACCAAGCAATGCAAGGCTAGCATCAAGTTTTATTCTCTGCTTATCGGGATCCAAACGAGTTCACTAAATCAATTCACCTACTCCTTATCATAAATATATGCTAAGCTATTCATTGGCAAGTATTTTTTGCTAATTATTCTACCTAAAAAAGATTTCTTTAATCATTTTTTAAATAAACTTGAACTAACCATCTAAAGTAGTCCTGACATTGAAATCAATGAAAAAACTATTTTAGGAGATTTGACACTAAAAAAAGAGAAATAATCTCAAAAGACACTAAAAAAAATATGACAAATGTCAGGTCCCTGTGGACCACCACTAATTATGGAGTCAGAATTAATTATGCAGCTTACGACAGCATGCACTCCGAGTTGGACTTTATATATACTTGCACGTGTAAATGCATTAGTTTCGTAGTTCAAAAAAAAAAGGTGCTCAATTTGTAAATATCAATATTTCATGTGATTTATATGCAATTATCTCTAGATTTTAACTTATCATCTAAACAAAGAATTAGGGTTGTTTATAATCTAATTTCAAATCGACCCCAATTCGGTTCCAAAAAAAATCAATCAAGAAATTTTGACTCATTTGTGGGTTCATTTATTTCAATTCAATCTTGATCCAAGCCAAAATTCAAATCAAGTTTCCAGCAATTAATAATCTTCAAGCTAAATTTTTTAAATTCACAGTTCTAACATCACTAGGATTTAAAACAATCGGCTCAAAAAAATTCAATCCAAAATTTTACCTCATAACTCGGACAGCTTATTAAAATTCAAACTCAATCCCACTCAAAATTCAAATCAATTTACAAATATCAAGCTAAATTCAAAGCCTTACCCGCAATGTTATCTTAATAATAAAACATTAAAATAAATAATCCAGCGGCTGACAAAGCTGCTGCCCTATATCTAAGAAATAATTAAAAAAAAAAAAAAAAAACGTTGTCCGTCGGGTTAGGCCATAAAATTTGGCCTAAATAAAGCTAAGGAAAAATATGGCACGGCTCCTAAATCACGTTATCCCGCCGAGTGGCTCCTAAATCCCGTTATGCCGCCGAGCATCACTATTTCTGATTACTAATTATAAATATTTAAACGTACATTTATAATCTTCTCCTCTGTCTCTCTCCATTCATTATAATCTTCTCCTCTCTCTTTCTCTCCATTCATTAAAGAAGCCTGAAACATCTTCCATCATTCTCCAGGTACGCAACTTCAAGCCATCTTCCTCAGCTCTCCTCATTCATTTCCCCTTAATTAATTACCTGTAATAATTTAAATGCTAATAGCATGATAAATTTTTAAAATGAATTTGTTTTTTTAATATTATTATTTCTCACGTAAGCACGCGCATGGCAAATCAACATTAACGAAGGATTAAAAAATAAATGTTTAAAATTTTTCTTTTATTTATGATCAGCAGTCATTCTCTTCTTTTGCATTAGTATTTTTCATATTTTTTCCAAAAATTTTAGCCCAAAAATCATAAATTATGAGTTGAATAAGTTATATTTTCAAGAGTTGTATGAAATGTTTTGAGCAAAAAAATTACTGTTTTTCTTAATTTGGTGCTTTGAGGATCAAGTTTTATTTATTTATTTATTGATGAGACCAGAAAAGTATCTTTATTCCTTCGTATTTACTTATTAGTTTCTTTATATATTTATCTTATTTTTTCTCGCACCTCTCTCTATGTCCCAACATTCCGCCAAGATGAACTTCCATAAAATCCAAACCTTAAATCCACTCCAACTCACACCTAAAGCTCTAACCAAGCAATGAAAGGCTACCACCGAGTTTTATTCTCTGCTTCTAGGGATCCAAATAAGTTCTCTAAATCAATTCAGCTACACCTCATCAGAAATACATGCTAAGCTATTCATTCGCAAGTGTTTTCAGCTAACTATTCTACCTAATATAGATTTCTTAATAATATTATTTAAATCAAACTGTACATCTAGATTAATCTTGGCATTCAAATCAATGAAAAAGCTATTTTAGGAGATTTTACACTAAAAAAAGAGAAACAAACGACGTCCTTAAATTTGAGGCTAAAAAAAACTATTTTATCCTTCACAGAAATATGACAAATGTCAGGTCCCCAGAGACCACTGCTAATTATGGATTTAGAATTAATCACGCAATCTACGGTAACATGCACTCCGAGTTGAAGCTTATATATACTCGTCTCCTTAGCCCTCAAATATCATCCCATCATCCATGCAACAAGCTCAAAATCCATATGTTCTAACCACGCAATTTCATGTCATATTTCTCCTCCTCTCTCGTACATATCTCTTCGCTTAGATTATCTCTAATAAATGTTTAACTGTTTGTTTCAGGGACATACCACATATTCTTTAATCTCGTATCCTGTTTTTAAAATATGGATGAACAAGCCAACGACATTTTCTACAAGGAGATTGAAGAGCGAATTATGCTCGTCCTTTCGGATGAAGAGAGTGAATTAAAATCAACAAGAAAAGACCAAGCTCCTCTGCACAACATGAACGAAAAAAGACTAAATTTTTTTCCAAAGTTTAGTTACTTTGATTTCATTAATTATGGATCGGTTGATCTTAAAGCACACCAACGACAAACACATATTGGAAGATGGATTTGGGATAATAGCACAATGGGAAAGTGTTGGACGAGAAGATTGCTTAGATCAAGAACGTTCACGCCGGAGACCGAGAGAAGAGGAACAGGAGTATTCATTCCGAGGTATGCGATATATGCTCTGCGATCGAGAGCATACAAATATGGATGACTTTTTTTATAGTAATATATATGGTTGATTTTTTTTATTATTTAGTTTTTCTAAAGCAATCGAGAGTAATTATTTTTATTAAATAAGGGGAACTTATTGTCCCGTGATATTCAAAATTTTAAGCAAAAAACAAAGGAAAAAATTTGTTTTCATTTTTTTAAGTAATATTTTTTTATTTTATTTTAGAATTAATTTGCTATGCATTTGAATATTTTATGTTGTCAGAAAATAAATATTGGGATATGGGTATAATGTCATTTAGATATGTTACATATTTTTTATTAAAAATAAAATAAACGAACATGTGTTGGAAACATCATTATAACATAAATTATATATATATATATATAAAATATCATACAATAATAATAAACAAACAGCACTTATCTGAAACTCTTTCTCAAACCACATTATAATATAAAATATATATATATATATATATATATATATATATTAAATAAAAGATAATCTCAAGCTACCTTTAGGATTTTAATAGTTAATTGTTTAGTTTATGAGATATAAGAAGTAAGCATATATTATTTTATATCGTATCAATATTTTAGTACTTTTAAACTATTATTCAAAGGATCACTCACTTTTTTTTGTTACCAAATTGTTATGTAATTACATTTCTAACACCTAAATTTTGATTATTTATTTATTTATATGCATGTATGCTACCCAAAATTTTCATATCACATCTAATATATCACTTTTTTCAGTTTTAAAAGTTGAAATATGCATTTTCTTTTGTATGTAAGGTGGCATATATGCTAAAACTTAGGTGTTAGATATTTAAATACATAAAAATTCAGTGGCATGTTGGTAAATATTTCTTAAATTTCACATAAAAATATGTAGTTATTTTTTTTTAAAGTTTTAAATTATTTTTAAAAATTTGTAATTAATTAATTTAAGATTGACACACATATCTAGCATATTTTATATGATTTTTAATATTATTTAAATTGGACACTTCTTTGTCATGTCAGAGTTGTGTCCATATCTAACAAGATTCTCAGAGTATTGTATGACTCTTTTAATTAGATGTGAGTATGAGATCTCTTTGTGTTGCCTCGTCTTTGTGTGCTGCATTATTTTCTTTCGTTGCTTATATTACATATGGATATGAAGAAAAGAAAATGATGTACTCTTTCTTAAATTAGATAATTAATTAGATTTTTTTTTTAAATTTAATAAAATGTAAACTGAATATTTACTTTTTAGTATTTCCTACCTATTTTTTTCTCTATAAAATGGTGAGAATCTTAAAAATCATTTTATAAAGATTTTGAATGTTCCTTCATTTAACCGAATATTCACACTTTTATATTTACTATTTATTGATAGTTATCAATTGATTTAACCGATAAGAATCTTAAAAATCGTTTTATAAAGATTTTGAATTTAAACTTCATTTTTATTACATTTATGTCATTATAATATATATTAAACTTTACGTAAACAATCTCTTACTTGCATTATAACAATATATTATATATTCTTATAAAGTAAATAAAATATAAGATTATATTAATATATTCTTAGAAGTATATTCTACATGTTCTATGTCAAATGTCTACAATCTCCATGGGAGTTCAGTGGAAGCTACCATAGAGATCGATTGATCTACATGCCCATAAGAGCTCGACCGAATCTACCGGCATAAGAAGATAAAGACGGGTTCAAACCTAACATAAAAATTTTAAAAAATAGAGTATATGGATTGTAAGAGAGACAGAGATGAGAGTGAATGATAATGAATAGTAAAACATCTTGTATATAAGCTTTTTTTTTAAAAACGATCTTCTTATCTATTAAGAAGATAATATAATATAGCTATAATACATCATTGCCCCCTACTTTAATGAGGGATTTACAGGAAATATCTTGTATTTTACATATATGAGTCTATTGAGCTCGGGTGCCCGCCGACTCGGTCGACTAAGCTAATATGACTTCAGCTCGGTGAGTCATTGTAACTCGATAGATAACTCATTTCTCGATGAAGGGGTTCTTTGGGATGCATGAATATAAGGCTCATTGTATTGTCAATTCTTAGCCATGATTAGGAGCATTTGGGATTTTTGTGGGACAGCTGGTGATATTGAGGAATTAGACTTTTTCCTCGGATCAGATTTCCCGCAAAGTAGGTCGTTGTCTTCGCTCGACCTTTTTGTAGTGATTAGCTCAGATGTTTATTTGTCTTGTTTTAGTTTGATCGGTTCAAAGTCGAATTATTATTTTTGTCATACTCCTAGCTCGGTCGGCTTTCGAATAATCAGACCCGGTCTTCTAAATTAATATAGTACTGATATAATAAACTAATGTCATAAGATCATCATAACAAATAATATTGTACGACTTTGAATGAATAAAAAATAAATCATTCTTCATAATCCTTACTATGAAAAGGCAAGAATTCCTTACATTCACCACAAATAGATATAAATATTTTATGCATGATGAGTAACTTCTGTCGGATATAAATATTTTCTTAAAAATAATTATTAATACTATTTTACATTAATAAGTTATCATTTTCACGTACAAGAATTATTTCTCATCAATTATATCGATTAATAGATAAACAACTCAAGTCAACATTACTTTTTTTTTTTTTGAGAGTAAAGAGTATATGTAATTATTAAGATAATCAACGAATCATATAACATAAGAACATGGTCATTCATTCCAGTGACTGCTTTCTTCCCAATTGGTAATTTGTTAGAGGGACGTTTACATACATATCACATTATTTTTTGTATTTACATATCCAAAATTTTCATATTCATATGTTTACCACTCAAATCTTTACTATCATGTAAATACTATTATTTACTTTTTTAAAAGTGAAACTTATTAAAGAACTTTAAAATTTTACATATTTCATTTCAAATATATTAGAACAATGTAATATATATGCTGTGAAAACGACGACAATAAAACGAAAAATGAAACGAGAAAAATTGCACACAGAAAAACACAAGAGTGACGCATAGATTTACGTGGTTCGACAAATTTGCCTACGTCCACGGAGCTGCAGAGGATTTTATTTCTTCGAGGAATTACACCGTCGAGAGCTTCGACATTTACAAAAAAAAAAATTATTTTCTTCTCTACCTTCCTCTCTCTCTCTCTTCCTCTCTTTCTCTCTTAGAGGACTTGGCTTGGTCTATCTTGGCTTATGACAAGCCATGAAATGCTATTTATTGAAACCATGAGAGCGGTAGGTGGGGGGTAGGTGAGCGGTAGGTGCGGGTTGGTGAGCGGTAGGTGAGATGTGTTAGGTGACTGATAGGTGGGAAGGTAGGTGAGCGGTGGGTGAGATGTTTAATTAGGAAGCTAATTAAATTCGGTGGACTCGATCTCCACATTACCTAACAATTCTCCCACATGGAGACTGGGACACTGACTGCATTACCCACTGGGTGCATCTTCTTCTAGTTGTATCGACATTTTCCTCAAACATGATATCCTCCACCACTACAACTAAAAGTCCCTATCTTCATGCCATAAGACCAACTGAAATCGAACACAACTTCAGCTTCTCGCGAGTACCACCCTCAGTTAACATATCACATCAACATATCCTTGTACCACCAAGCTCTTTCTTGGGGTATTCTTGTATATGCTTACAACTCCCACTGCATGAGCAATATCATGCCCATGCTGAAAACCCTTTTCAACAAGTCTGACCTTGTACATCTTATTGCCACCAAGCGCAGTTTTCACCTGATACACTCATTTGTTGTTCAATACTTTCTTTATTGGTGGAAGTTCTGTCAGTTACCAAGTCTGATTCCCTGGCAGGGAATCTGTCTCCTCCTTCTTGGTCAACTCTCATTTACTCAAATTCTCATCTTGCAAGATTTCTTCATAGCTCTGTATTGTATGACTCCTTAATTAGATGTGACATCTTTGTATTGTAACGTCTTCGAGTGTTGCATTGTTTTCTATCTTTGCATGTGTTGTATCGTCTTCGTGTTTTATATTGTTTTCTAACTTTGCTCATTTCGCTCATGCATATCAAGAAAATTAAATAAAAATTCAATTACAATGGCTGAAATTTATGTTCAAGGAAGAGGCAAAGGAACAATCCCAAATGCAATAGCCCAATAAATAGCCTATAGTTTAATTTTCAGCCCAAGATTCTTATAATTTGAATTGAAATATTTTGCACTTTCAATTGTTGAATAAAATACATTGAGTAAATAATTGCTGTTCTTTTTAATTGGGTTCTTAGCGGCTCAAATTTTGTTTTTTTTTATTGTGAAATAAGAAATTTAATTAGACTATTTAATAATGAAATAAATTTTAATTGTTAATTACTATCTGGTTGGAAAAATATTCATGAAATGAATTTTATTCAGACGATTTAATTATGCGCATCAACGTAGTACAGTTTCTTAAATTAAATAATAAATTAGTTATTTTTTTACTATAATAAAATGTAAACTGAATATTTATTGTTCGGTATTTTTTAGCTATATTTTTCTCCAAAAAAACCTTGAGAATAGTTAATTTTTTTATTGATGAATGTCTATTGATTTAACCAATCAGTATCTTAAAAATCATTCTATAAGGATTTTCAATTTAAATTTCATCTATATTACATTTATGTCATTATCATATACATTAAACTTTGCAAAAACAATCTCTTACTTACATTATAAAAATACATGTTCTATGTGAAATGTCCACAAGCTTCATCTCTCCATTCTTAGCAACGTACCGAACAGGGAAGACACTGCATGGGTTTTCGGTTGAAGCCATCATAGAGATGAATCGATCTATTGGTTCAAAAGAGCTCGGTGGAATCTACCGACAAAAGAAGATGAGGACGGGTTCGAGTCTGACTAAAAAATTAAACTTTAAATTGTAAGATTATTTAATTCTTCGACTAGCTGCTGTGTATATTAATTCCATTTTACTCTAAAGAATAGAACATAAAAAATAAAAGAGAAACAGTGAGGAGAGTGAATGTTAATGAATATTAAAACATCCTCTCTATAAGTCATTTTTTATGGAATGATCTCAGTATTTATAAAGGAAATGGTACAATATAGTGATAATACATTTTTGCCCCTGCTTTGATAGGGGATTTACAGGATGTACAAGGTATTTTAGATAGATGAGTATATTATGCTTGGTTGCCCACCGACTTGATTGACTGGGCTCATATGACTTTAGCTAGGTGAGGTCAATCTCGTCAGCTAGGTTTAATCAATGTTGTTGGTCGGCTGAACTTGATTAATTTGTGCATCTTTTATCTAAAATATAAAAATCAGAAAATACATTATTTCGCTTCTCACTTTTTCAACATTAATTAAAATTAAAATAATTCAAATAAAAAAAAACATTAATAAGGTATTCCAAAAAGCAAACCTTAGTAATTTTCTATCTTATGCAAGCTTAGATTTTAGGGGTAATAACACACCAACGACCTGAAATATGCTATTTACAAAATAACCCATGCTTTTCTTTATTATCAGATTCTCAATACTTTGATCAGACGCCTAAAACCCTAGTGAAAAATAAAAATGCGGCGAGGTGGTCAATTTGTAAAGACCAATATTTCGGATGATTTTTATGTAATTATCCCTAGATTTTAACTTCTAACCTAACAAACAATTAGGGTTAATAATCTAAATTTGAGCCGAGTTGGGGTCGGCTCAAAGAAAATTAGATCCTAAATTTTAACTAGTCGCTAGACTCATTTACTTCGATCCGATCTTGATCCAAGTAAAAATTCAAATTAATTTTCGAGCAATTAATAATCTTCGAGCTAAATTCTTTAAAGTCACAGTCATAACATCACAAGGATTGTAACAACCGGCTCAACAAAATTCAATCCAAAATTTTACCTCATAATTTGGCTACTTTATTTAGATCCGGTCCCAATCCAAGCCTAAATTCAAATTTACAAACGTGAAGCTAAAAACAGAGCCTTCCAGCAATGTTATCTTATTAATAAAACATTAAAATAATAAAGCAGCGGCTGACAAAGCCGCTTCTCAATATTTAAGTAATAATTGCTAGAAAAGGCACTCACCGTGGGATTTGGCCATAAAATTTGGCGCAAAGGAAGATTGAAGAATATGGCGAAGGCCCAGTCTCCATGGCTCCTAAAATCGCGTTATCCCGCCGCTTATCACTATTTACGATTATTAATTCTTAATCTTTAATCGTACATATATAATCTTCTGTGCAGTCTTTCTCTCCATTCATTAAAGAATCCCCGAACGGATATATTCTCCAAGTACGTAGGTTCATGCCATCTTCCTCCTCCTCCTCTTTCTTCCTCTGCTGTCCTCATACATTTCTCCTTAATTAATTAACACTGATAAATGTTTAATCGGTCGTTTCAGGGACATCCCACCTCTTCTTACACTTTCTAAATCCCCACAAATATAAATCAATCCACCTTCTTCATTCCTCCACAGCAATCACTTCTTATCGTCTTCACCCCCTCCGTATTTCTAACATGGACGAAAAATACAGCGAAGAAGAAATCAACGACGACAATTTTTACATGGAGATTGAAGAGCGAATCTTGAACTTAATTTCAGATGAAGAGGACGAAGAACCAGAAATGAAAAACAGAGCTCCTCTGCTCGCTATCAATGGAAAAAAATCAATTTTTTTTTTCGAATTGTTATTCTACGCTCGATGCGAGCTGGTATGGATTGTTTGATATTGGAGAGCAGCGGCGGGGAGTATGTTTTGGAGGTTGGGATTGGGAGAAGAGAGCATCGGATAGGTGTGGGACGAGCAGATTGGGAGGATGGAGAGTGCCGGTGGTGGCCGAGCGTAATGGAACAGGAGCTTTCATTCCCAAATTGTCTTAAAGGAACAGGAGCTTTCATTCCCAAATTGTCTTAGTGCTCTACTATCGCGATTAGATATCTCTGGACGAGTGATTTATAGCTATATTTGATTGGTTTTTTTATTGTTTTATATTTCTAAATCATTTGAGGGTAAATATTTTGAAGTTATAGGGAAACAAAGGTATACATTTGTTTTTAATTGTTAGGCATTTGGCTTTGAATAAAATAAATGAGAAATAATCTTTCTAAGTAATTTAGTTTTTTTTTTTATTAATTATGGGTGAGTGCTCCAGCACATTATCTTGAGATTCTTTATTTTATTTTCAACCAATTTGGTATGCATTCAACGCTATTTAGAAAGTCTTTTGAGACTATTTTTGCTGGTTATGAAGTTTAGTTGAATAATGATAGTTCTGAATACATGTAGATGGGACCTTCGTGCATTGCATCGTCTTTTTTTCTTCTCATTTACAAGATGCAGCATGTTACGTGGATCAAGAAAATTAAATAAAAAAATTCAATTAAAATGACTAAATTTAATATTGTTCAGAGAAGAGACCAGCGAACAATCTCAATTATAATAGCATAGTAAGAAGCCTATAATTTAAATATTTAAAAAGAATATGCTAATTTAATAATGTTCATTTATATGACTAATGAACATGAATGAAGTATTAAAAAATAAATGGTTAAATTTTCTCTTTCATTTATTGTCAACATTCACCAACTTCTTTTGCATTATTTTCTTTAATTTTTTTTCAAAATTTTTAGCCAAAAAAACTCATAATATGAATTGAATAAGTTGTACTTTCAAGGGATGTATGAGATAATTTGATCTTCTTCCTGTCTACATCGTGGCTTGGCCAGTTTCGGCCTAATTGGTTTGACTCGTGTGACTTTGTGCATTTGGACAGGTGGGTCTCACTTGACTTGGTCGTGGGCTCGCCTTCCTCACACTCATCTATTTTGAACTGCTAGACCATTTCCAGTGCAGACAGCTTTTTGATGTACACATATTGATTATGCTGGTTGTTTGCAAATCCTTTTTTATTATATTTAACTATAGTTTTCTTGTAACAAGGAGAGGTCTGTTGGGGTTAATAGTTGTACAAAATAAATGCTGAATTTAAAAAATGTTCATAAATCATATTATATATAATATGAATTGAATAAGTAGTATTTTCAAGGGTTGTATGAAATGTTTTGAGCAAAAAAAATATTATTTTTTTATAATTTGATGCTTTGAGCATCAAGTTTAATATTTTTATTGATGAGACGGGAAAAGTATTTTTATTCTTTCAAATTTACTTATTATTTTATTGATATTTCTCTATTGTTTTTTCTCGCACCTCCCTCTATATCCCGATATTCCTCCAAGATGAACATCCACAAAATTGGGACCATAAATCCACTCCAAGTCACACGTAAAGCTCTCAACTAAGCAATACTGGGCTAGAACCGAGTTTTATTCTCTGGTTCTCGAGATCCAAATAAATTTACTAAATCAACTCAGTCACTCCTTATCATAAATATACACTAAGTTATTCATTCGCAAGTATTTTTAGCTAATTATTCTACCTAAAATATATTTCTTTAAATATTTTTTAAATCAACCTGAATTAACCATTTAAATTAGTCCTGACATTGAAATCAATAAAAAAACTATTTTAGGAGATTTGACGCTAAAAAAAGAGAAATAATCTTAAAAAAATTATTTTGCTCTTCACAAAAATATGACAAATGTGAAGTCTCTGTGGACCACCACTAATTATGGATTCATAATTAGCAGACGACATGCACTCCGAGTTGGAGCTTATTTATACTTGTCCCTTTAACTCTCAAATATGATCCCCCCATCCTTGCAAAAAGCTCCAAACCCATATTTTTCAACCACGCAAATTCATGTCATCTTCCTCCTCTCTCGTACATTGCTCTTCACTTAAATCATCTCTAATAAATGCTTAACTGTTTGTTTTAGGCGCATACCATCTATTCAATAATCTCGTTCTCTATTTTTGTAATATGGATGAACAAAATAACGATATTTTCTACAAAGAGATTGAAGAGCGAATCATGCTCGTCCTTTCAGATAAAGATAATGAATTAAAACCAAAAAGAAAAGACGGAGCTCCTTTGATCTCCATCAATAGAAAAAGGCCAATTTTTTCCCCAAAATATTGTTGCTCTTTTGATTTCATTAATTATGGATTGGTTTATCTTTGGGCGCACACGCCACAAACATATATTAGAAGTTGTGTTTGGGAGAAGAGTGCATATGAAAAGTGTTGGACGAGAAGATTGATTGAATAGAGATCGTCGGCTGCGGCCGAGAGAAGAGGGACATGAGTTTTCATTCCGAGGGACGTTGTATATGCTTTGCAATCAAAATCATATAAATCTGACTTAATTTTTTATAGTAATATTTATGATTGATTTTTTTATTGTTTAGTTTTTCTAAAGAGTGTGGAGTAATTCTTTTTTTCTAAATAAGGGGAACTATTTGTCCCGTGGTATTCTGGATTTTCAAGCAAAAGATAAAGTAATACATTTGTTTTTCTCTTTTTAGTAATATATTTTATTTTATTTTTGAATTAGTTTACTAAGAATTTTAATATTTTATGTTGTAAGAATATGAGTATTGAGATACGGATATGACGCGATACAGATGTGTTACATTTTTTTTATTAGAAATATAAGAAATGTAGATGTGTTAGAAATATCATTGTAATATAAATTGTATATACTATTTTATATTACGTTATTATTTTAGTCCTTACCAAATTCTTATGTATTTACATATCTAACGCTTTAATTTTGATTATATATATACCCAAAATTTTCATATCACAACTAATATATCACTAATTTCAGTTTTAAAAGGTTAAATATACATTTTCATCTATATATAAGATGACATATGCAAAAAAATAAAACTTTGCGGTTAGAGATTTAAATACATAAAACTTAGTGGTATGCAGGTACAAACTTTCTCAATTTCACATAAAAATATATAATTGTTTTTATTTTAGTTTTAATACTTTTTAAGAAATTTATAATTCAGTAATTTAAGACATGAGTGTTTGACCCACCTTTTTTTTTTTTTTTAATATTATTTAAATCGGGCACTTCTTTATCACGTGTGACGTGTGTCAGAGTTGTGTTCATGTTTAACACGATTCTGAGCGTATTGTACGACTCCTAAATTAGTTACTAACCTCCTTGCGATGCATCGTCTTCGGGTGTTGTATTGTTTTTTATATTTGATTATATCACTCATGCATACCAAGAAAATTAAATAAAAATTCAATTGCAACGGCTAAAGTTTATGTTCAAGGAAGAGTCCATGGAACAATCCCTATTGCAATTTAATCTACATTACATTCATGTCATTATCATATATATTAAACTTTACGAGAACAATCTTTTTATTTACCTTATATGAATATATTAGTATATTCTACATGTTCTATGTGAAATGTCCCCAATCTCCATCCCTCGATCTACAGGTCCACAATAGCTCCGCTGAATCTACTGGCTTAAGAAGACGAGGGCGGGTTCGAATCTCGCTTAAGAATTAAACTTTCACTGGTAAAATTTATTTATATATAGTTAAAAGGAATGACCAGAGGTTATTAGAAGAGCCCCGCCCATCCCTAAGAGTGCTAAATATTCTAGTACCACACCATATATACGGGATGATTCGAACTCGTAACCTGAGAGGACTTAAAATCTTCAAAGAGACTGTTATACCACAAAACCACAGAACACATACTGAGTTTTTCATATATATACATGTATGTATGTATGTATGTATGTAAATATATGTATGTATATATGTATGTATTATACATATGTATATATACATACATACATATATACATCTGTATATGTATATAGAACAAGTATATACGTGTATATATATACATCTATACTTACATACATACATACATACATACATACATACATACATACATACATACATACATACATACATACATACATACATACATACATACATACATACATACATACATACATACATACATACATACATACATACATACATACATACATACATACATACATACATACATACATACATACATACATACATACATACATACATACATACATACATACATACATACATACATACATACATACATACATACATACATACATACATACATACATACATACATACATACATACATACATACATACATACATACATACATACATACATACATACATACATACATACATACATACATACATACATACATACATACATACATACATACATACATACATACATACATACATACATACATACATACATACATACATACATACATACATACATACATACATACATACATACATACATACATACATACATACATACATACATACATACATACATACATACATACATACATACATACATACATACATACATACATACATACATACATACATACATACATACATACATACATACATACATACATACATACATACATACATACATACATACATACATACATACATACATACATACATACATACATACATACATACATACATACATACATACATACATACATACATACATACATACATACATACATACATACATACATACATACATACATACATACATACATACATACATACATACATACATACATACATACATACATACATACATACATACATACATACATACATACATACATACATACATACATACATACATACATACATACATACATACATACATACATACATACATACATACATACATACATACATACATACATACATACATACATACATACATACATACATACATACATACATACATACATACATACATACATACATACATACATACATACATATATATATATATATATATATATATATGTATAATATCTATATGTGTGTGTGTGTGTGTTTGTGTGCCGCTAGCACATATAACCCTTTTTGTAGAAAATGTTGCGGACTCGGCTGAACAATCTGGATATTGAATGATGAGGCAGAAATACAGGTGAAGTAAGGAAAAAGCTTCGAGGTCAGTCATATGCAGTTCTATCTTCGGATGAACACACTACTTTGAATTGTTGGAGGTATGAAATTTGAGTTGAACATACTATCCTAGATGGTTTGGCATGAAGGGATTCTTATTCTAAAGTACAATTTATATAGAGCATTAGAACCCTAACCATATAATTTGTTCAAAGTCTGATACGACAATAACTCAGAACTTAATATCCTTCAAACAGAGTGATGATGGACTTGTTGGTCTTCTCTCATTGTTCTACTCGATCTGATTATAAATATACATGATTTAGATATTGTTTGGCCTTTAAATTAATGTCCTGAAGCTCTCAACAACACTTGAATGGCTTAATTTGTGCTCATTTGTGGTCCGATTGTATCAATTTTGTAGTCGCTGGGTTTGTCGAGATTTTCAGTTCAATTATAAATTTGCTAGAATTTATACTATTGAAAGTATATTGATATTAATGCCTAATGTAGTAGATTATTAGGTCATATATCACAACCAATACGAATCTATTATGCTTAACAATTTTATATCGGGTGTTCGTTTTTATAAAATAAAATAAGGCATTTGCTAACCTTAGTGTGCATGTTCTTCTGTAGACAGATGCGAGGAAATCATTAAGTTTTTCATTCATCCCTCATTTCATGCATATGAATATATTTAAACATGCAGAAAAGGGGCAAATATAGATAAATTAAAGATTATTTTATTTTAAGTGGCTAATAGAAATAAAACAAAGAGTATTTTACCTAAAAAAACATTTCTTTTATCTGACATGTTCATGATGTTTATTTCTTACCTATAACTTGAACTAAAACTGCTACAAAGATTAGAGAATGAAAAAGAGAACATAGTTTTAAAGAGAATGAAATATATATATCTCAAGAAGATGAGAATTCAATGGCCCGTTCTGATTAAAAGTTTTATCTGAAGATGGGAATTCAATCTCAAATCCAGCTTTCAAACAAAGGTTATTTATAGATCAAAATCAAAATGCAACTTTATATTATATCATATCAATTGCCTTACTTACATATGTGTGGAACTTGAATCTTGTGCTGAAGTTTGGCAAATAGTCAACAAAAGATTGCAGTCTTCAAATTGATCAATAGTTGTTCAATTAAAGAATGAACTCCACAACACTACTATGAAAGAAAACTCAATGAATCAGTGTCTTTTCAATATTAAAGCCAAGGTCGATATTCTTACCGCAACATGGTCACCATTAGACACAGAATATGTTACTTATTTCATCCTTAACGGATTACTGCCTCCATATCAACTTTTAAAACTGCAATTTGCACAAATCTATAATGAATAAGTTTGGATGAACTTTATTCAATATTATGCAATGAAGAAGTTAATCTAGCTTAAGAGGCAACTAAAGCTCAATACATCTCAAATACCTTAGATCTACAGCAAGCATTGTTGATAACAAAAGGAATAGGAAGAGGTAGAAACACATCCAATTGAGGTCATGGTTGTTCATCATTCAATCAACAAAGAACATGAAGTGCAGTCAATTCAAACATATCAAAATCAGTCAATTCACTAGAATGTCACATTTGTGGTAAAAGAGGGCATACAACTATAAATTGTCATCATAGACTTAATTAAAACTACACCAAGAATGTAAACAGTCATAAAGCTTTGTTAGTGGGATAAGCTTCCAATTTAGATACTTGTTATCTTAGCTCAGGAGCAGTTGCTCATATTACTATTGGATTTAATAATCTTGCACATCATGCACCTTTTTAGAGTGAACATAAAGTCATATTAGGTAATGGCTAATCACTTCCCATTAGCAACGCTAGACAGGGAACCATATCAAGAAATTCTTGTAAGTCTTATTATAAATTTTATTTTCCTGTTCTTCAACTTACTCATAATCTGTTGTCCGTACAAAGATTAGTTGATGATAAATCATATTTTATTATATTTTGATCAAATGGTTTTCAAATTGTTGACAATCAGGCCATCAAGGTTGTGCTTGACGGCGTTGGAGGAAAATGATTATATTCTCCACAAACTAAACAACAATTTACTTTTCTGGCATCGAAGATTGGGACATTCAGCTTCTTCCATTCTTACATCATTAGCAAATGTTATTCACAATAAATATATCAATGCAAAGTCTTTCCAATACACCTCATGTAGTCTTAGAATGATGCATAAAACTGTCATTAACTTCTTCCTCGAGTAGATCTTATGTACATGCTGAAATCATTCATTCAGACATATAGGGTCATTCTCTTATATCTTCAAAGCAAGGACTACGCCACTACTTATCATCCATGGATGATTTATCAATATTTACATGTTTCTATCCTTTAAAACATGAGTCTAAAACATATGGAAATTTTTTACCGCTTCAACAAATGGTTGAAAAGATGGTTTAATGCCATAATCAAAATACTAATAACGGATGGTGGAGGAGAACATGTGAATGATCAATTTCAAAGCTACCTAGTCAATCAAGGAATCATCTATCAGTGCAATTGTCCCTATACTCTTGAACAAAATATGATAGTCAAGAGAAAATATAGACACATACTTAAAACTATCATGGCATTCATGTTTTATGCTAATGTGACATCCCGTCTGTCGGTATATACAACTCTTACAACAGTTTATATAATTATGTGGTTACTTATAATTAACAATAATAAACAATCACCATTTCAACTCCTATATCAGAAACTTTCCAACCATTCACATTTCAAATTCTTTGCCTGATTATGTTTTCTCTGTTTACATTCTATATACACCACAACTGTCAGCTCTAATCTCATGGCATTTGAACGGCCTAGATAATGGTCAAGAATCGGTCGGTATACCATGGTGAGAGATTTGAACGATAGACCATGCTGACAGTTTTGATCGACCGGGATACAGTCAAGAATCCTTGATCACGACTTATCGGTCAACCCACATTTACCACGGCGAACGAGATCGATACTCAACTGCGCACCTTTGCCAACCTACCCATAGCGCAGTAGGCACTTAGTCGACCACCTCAGTCGACCGAATTCAAACAAGTCGACCAGATAAAAACACCTACTATCAGAGTTTTCATCACCATGACAATGCATTATAGCTAGCCAATAACACAATTGAATGTTTCAAATGCTCTTCTCTATTGTATACTTGTAGAAAATGTAAGCATGACACCACTTAAGATCCTTAACAACCAGATTATTATGTCATTTGAAAAAAAAAAGCTATATATGGCCTTAAACATGCCCCACGATAATGATTTAGCACCCTAACATATTACTTATAACAACTGGGTTTTCTAGTAGTTAATTAGATCCATCTCTCTTTACTTAAAATCAGCAAAATAACAAGATGTATCTACTTATATATGCAAATGATATTATCCAACTGTGTCGGTAACCATTGTGGCATCATCCTTCCCAGTAATAGGTGATATGGGAGTAATAATGGGAAGGATACAGGTGAAGAAGAGTAGAGAAGTTTGTAATTGACTGATTTTAACATTGCAGCATATTCAAGGGCAGACAAGAAGATGGTGTGTCACGAAGAATCCAAGTTATGCAAGACTTTGGTAATGCTAATGACTATGATGAGGGCAATTTAGAATACGGGGCTAGCATTCTTGATCGAGTAGCATCACATAGATGAGACACATGATACTAAGTCGGTAGAGATTATGGCAATTAATAAGTTGTTGGATGAGTTGTTTGTGGCAGTGATATTCTCGAGGATTGACTGGAAGTCAAAGTATCCTAAGATTCAGATGCGACCAAAGGATGCACACAAGAAGGCATTTCGGGATGGAGAGGGTCACTACAAGTTTCTATTTAAATAGAAAGGATTGTCAAAAGATGATGTTATGTGGGAACCATACGACTTGATCAAAAAATAGTTTTTTCCACCTTGAGGATAATATGTCTTTTTGGAAGAAAAGTAATGTTAGGACGGTGCTTAAGGGTGTTTTAGTCTTTATTAGCCTAAGGACAATTTAGTCATTTCTCATTTATTATTGTTTAGCATAAACAGAGCCAGTATGCTTAGAGTTAGTATTATGTATGAGATCGGGCCTTGAGTCCTAGGATTAAGGATTGGGAGAGATTTCCTCTCTCGAATCGTAGGATTGGGGAGAAATGCCTAACACTCAAATTGTAGGTACTTATCTTTATGTATTCCAGTAATATTGTTGAAGTTATTGAAAAAAATGATAATTTGTTCTCCCCTAATTTCTGCCGAGTTTCCTCTGAGAGCCCCTGGGAAACCTTTCATTAAGTAATTGATCTGGCATTCCGATTAATCTCTTCTTATCTTTAAATAATGATTAATTGTGGCCTTGAAATTCTGTGCTTTGCAAAGAAGTGAATCTGCAGCTTCTGAATCGTGAATGACTATTATATGGGTTTTAAAGATGTAGAATTTAAGTGAAAAGCAAACTATAATTTGATAATACGAGCTGATAGGGATATGCCATTTATTTCTTATAGGTTTACAATTAAAAATCTGCTTAATTTGACTGTTCTTTCCTTAGCACCCTTGAAATTCTGTGGCTTGCAAATAAGTGAATTTGCAGGTTCTGAATTGTGAATGATTATAATCTGGAATATAAGGGGACTAATTTGATTATAAAAGCTGGCAGGAAGACATTTCTTCAATTTTTATAGGTTTAGAAATTAATAATTTTCTTGCTACATCACCCACAACTTTACAAAAATTAAATTGTGAGAAAAAACTTGCTGCATTATATGTGCATACAAACTAATTACTTTTTTCACCCACTGTGCTTGTGAAATTGAAATCGTTATATTTGAGAAGGTTTTAAAAGTGTTTTGGGATGCGGAAGTCAAAGTTATTTTCTAACTAAACTCACCTAAATAATAGATTTTACAAATTGCAGTATTTTAAAAATGTGTTTTACAATATAAAGCAACCAAATTTAGTTTAAAAAATGATGTTCTATTTTGGTGAGAGCTAATTGCAACCAAGTTAGGAATCAAAGCGCTCCATTGCTCCAGTGAAGATATTGGTCATGGCGAAATTTTTTATGTGATGTTAAGGATTTTAGCAGTATGATGTCAAGGTCTTGTATATGTAAATACATAAGTTTTGTGTGCTATTTATGTAAATGCCCATATTTTGTATTAGAATAAGATAATTTTTAGGAAACAACTCTTTTATTTTACATATTACCTGGCATCCTTTAATGCAATGAAATTATTAAATACTATTAAACCATTTAAAAAATGGACAAAGCCATTTATAATTAGACTGTGCTCATCCCTAAATTGGATCAAATTACTTGGCAATCATGAGCTAAATTTAAACCGATTGAAATCAAATCAGTATTAATTTGGATACGGTAATCGGGGATGCAGCTCCGGTTGGGCATTATGGAATAATGGGGTATTTACATACATACCACATAAATTATATATATTTATAAATATCTAACATTTAAACTTTCATATGTACATGCAAAACACCTCATTTTTTGTAACATCACATCAAAAATATCACTCTTATTAATTGTTTAAACTGAAATGTATATTTCATGTATAGATTAATAATCTTAAAATGTTATAAATATAGATTTCAAGCTTTGGGTGTTATATATTTAAATTCATGAGACTTTTCTGGTATGTGTGTAAATTTCCCTTTAATAATTTAGGGGCTGACTATAGATATGTCATTGATTTTAAGTTCTCCATCATATTCAAGGCGTCCGATCAAAATCCTAATGCCTTATGGATTTTTTGGGACGTTTATTTATTTATTTTTTTTAATTTTTTTGGGTAATTACTTATAAATCACCCAAAATATTGGTATTTTTTAATTAATCGCCCAGGCGACTTTTTTTGAACTACCGAATCAATGTATTTAGAATTTTTTAAAATGAAAAATATGGGTTGGGGTTATTCAATGATTTTTGATATTTTAGTGAGAATCTGAAAAATGGACGAAAGATGATGGTTGATTTGCAAAATAGTAAGTTTTAGGTGGTCTGAATGTGAATGTTGCCTTTTTTTTATAATTTTACATCATAAAAAATAACTATAAGAAAATTAATATCATTTTTTTTTGTAAGAAAATAAGAATATAATATTTATATTAACTTTTAAAGAAAGTTTTTGATAGGTATGGCTCATATATTATATAAGGGACATATCCTGGAGCTGAGCGGAAACATCTGTCCAATTGGAGGAGTTTTTAGTTATGTGGGTTGGAGGTGCGGGAGTCATGCCCCCGCAGTGCGGTACAGGGGTAATTTTGTCAGCAGGATGATCATTCAGTTGTGAGGTACGTTGATTCTGACTATGCAAGTAATTTGGATGACAGAAGGTCTACAACTGGGTATGTGTTTACTCTTGGTGGAGGGCCTATATGTTGGAAATCAACAATTCAATCTATTGTGGTATTATCTACAACTAAAGCTAATTACATGGCAGTAGCTGAAGCTGCTGAAGAAGTCTTATGACTTACTTGGCTAGTAAAGGAATTGGGTGTTGAGGAAGGAAGAGTTCAGTTGCATTATGATAGTCAAAGTGCTATTTATCTAGATAAGAACCAGATGTATCAATCGAGAACCAAGCATATTGATATCAGGTATCACAAGATCAGAGAATTGATTATTTCTGGTGAGATACTGTTGCAGAAGGTTTATACTGATGAAAATGAAGCTGATATGTTGACTAAGTCAGTTACTATCAACAAGTTCTTGCATTGCTTGGACTTGTTGAATGTTTGCAGTTGCTAGACAGCATGGTAGCCCAATGCACTTCGATGCATGTAAGAAATTCTAATGTATTTTCTTTCTCCTGAGGGGCTGGATATTCGCCGACGTGGAGATTTGTTAGGTATGACTTATATACCATATAAGGGACAGATCCTGGAGCGGAAGCATTTGTCCAATTGGTACAGTATAGGAGTAATTTTGTAATTACATATTGTACTCTAGGGTTATCTATATATGCTTGTTTGTAACCCTAGGTATTGAATCCTGTACTCTTTTTTTTAAATTGAAGGAAAGCCACCGCTCTGCTCCCGATGACGTTGGCATTTTTGTCGAACTTCCTTAAATCTTTGTGTGTTCTTTTGGATTTGTGTCAATTTTGGTTTTCTTCGCCCTAAAATTCTCGGCATTTTTCATAATAATTTAAGAATTAGTTTTATAACATTTACATTTTTCTCAAATAATTCTTGAAAGAAAGGAATATAATGTTTTGCGTACAGTTTTATCTTTTAAATTATCACCATTTTACTTCTGGAAAGTTTATATGCATATTACATATTTTATATTTATGTATTTGCATATTTAATATCTAATTTTTGAGATTTACTCATACAACATCCATTTTTTTAGAAGTGAATACATCTTTTTATGTGTATGCCTTGATATGATTATAACACTAAAATATTATATAAATAAATATAAATGTTTCGATATTAGAAGGGTAAATATATAGTGTTGAATTTGATATTGTCCGTGAAACACACCTAAGGAATAGAGGGTAAATAAGAAGAGGAAGATAGAAAGAGAGAGAAAGAAGGAGAGGAGGAGAGAGAGAAGCAATAATGAACATGAAAGATATTCAATAGTGTGATAGTGCCCATTCTTCATAAAATGTTTCCCCTTGATATTATATTTTTACCTCATTTAGAAAGTATGAGTACTAGGGTATTTTTTATGTTTTATAAGCATGGGTTTATCGTCCGATTGAATTTTGGCTCAGGCGACTAAATTAGTTGATTTCGGGTCGATGGGGTCAGCTTGGTCGATTAAGCTTGGTCGGTATAAGGTTCGATCAGCTGATCCGACCTGGTTAACTATCTTCTATCCCTAATGAGGAGTATTTTGGGTTTTTGCAGGATGGTATGAGATAATTTGTGGAGCTAGATATTCCTTTGGATCAGATCTTCGGGAAGATAGGCAATTGCATTGAACTGCGACTTTCCTGTATTAGATGACTCAAACGCTCTCCTATCTTGTTTCTGGCTAGACGAGTCGCACTTGGATCATTTGATCGTCTTCTTATCTACATTGTGGCTTGGTCGGTTCAGCCTAATTGGCTTGACTCACATGACTTTGCCCATTCAGTCAGGTGAACCTCACTTCACTTAGCCGTGGGTCTGCCTCCATCGTGCTCTTCTCTCTCTTCTATTTTAAACTGTTAGACCACTTTAAAATCAGTGCAGACAACTTTTATATGCACATATATAAATTATGTTGGTTGTTTGCAAATCCTTATATTCAATTATAGTTTTCTTTTAACGAGGAGAGATTTGTTGGGGGTAATAGTTGCACAAAATTAATGCCTGAATTCAAAAGTCTTACAATTAGTTTAAATTAACTACAACGATATCAAACAGATCATTAAAAAGGCAGAAGTAGTTGCCACATAACTCACGAGTAAAAAAACTAAGTAAAGCATAAACAATTTTAATTTATGATGCATAATTCGTGTGGCATTATGTTGCATTTATACCACACCTAATAATTATATTAATCTATTTCTTAAGCAAGATTACATTGGTTAATCACCTCCAAATTTGTGCATATCATGCAATAATTAATTACGAGCATTGAAAGCTTCTTCTCTTGCCACTATTGACACATTAAAAGTTATAAATGTTGCTGGAAATGCTTAGTTGATGGTACAATTTTCTAGCATTCAACCTCCCAACTACCCACAGCAAAAAATATCAAATACTAAAAAAATAAATCCGTATGGGCAAATATTAATACCTCACCCTCCCTCCAATGGAAGAAATTTAATAATAAATTCATAATGTTGCTTTCAAAATAGCATTTATTATTGCCTGTCATGATTAATAATATTTCAGAAATTTAAAGAAAAAAAATGGAATTATTAAGCTCTAAATGCACTTAACATGCACTATTTATTGCTTCATGTGACATGTCCTATTTTGCTCTCAAAATCTGTAAAAATATTTGATGTAATTTTGATTATTTATGGGGATTACAACGAGCATTATTTAATATGAGGGGCTTGTGTAATAGATGATGTATCCACATAAATAAGAGGCTGTTGAATGCACTTCTGAAAGTTGCTGAATTTAAGAGGTTTGATAATGATTTCAGTATCTTCAGAATTGAAAATTTTCTTTTTGAAAGTAATTTTGTAGTTTAAAGAATGTTAAGGACTTTGGTGGTTTGAATGGAGCTGGAGCTCTGTCATTTTCGTAAAATTTGATCATGTGTTTTGATATTTATTTAATTATTTTGAAGAGATTTTTTTTTTAATTTTCAAAAAGATGAATTATGATAAAAATTTTAACATTAAATAAGCTTGGAGCTAAGGGCTTATTTGGATCACTTTTATATTTTATTTTACTTTATTTTAATTTTTCAAATCATATTTTTTAGTATATTTTATTGGGACAATTTTATTTTTCGTTTTAAAAAACAAGTTGACTTGATTTTATGAACACTCAAAATATATAAAAGTTAATTTGAGAGTTTTTAAGAACAGCTAAGTATGTTATAACTTACCAAAAAAAGTTTTACTTCAAGTAAAAACATAAACAAAAAAAAACTAAAATTAAAAAAATAAAAAATAGAATTCAAATTTGATCCTAAAGAGCACCTAAAGTTTTGAATCGATAAAATTTTGAAAAAAATTATATTAGTGCCTAAAAAAATAAATTGGAGGCATGGTCAAGACAATCATCAATAGAAGTAACTATATGTTAATACAAGATGCACTTACACGAGCAAATCAACTGCAATGGTTGACTAGAACAAACACCTTCTCTTTGAAAGGAAGCTTGAATATCTTTCTATATTGGTAGCAAACACTGCACTAATAACTGCGTTGGAGGAATTCCAACAATTAAATTCTTATGTTGCATCTCATCATATAATCCATCACAATTAACATATGACAATCTTGCATGCCACAAATCGTTAGCATCATGTATAAGATATTTTTTGACATTAAAATTTCTAAACAAATATAACATCTAGCTTACTCATTATTCGTTTAGTGATATGCTTGCCAAAAATACTAACAAAGAAGAAAATTCTCCATGTATAAGGCTCAAACAATATGGAATATTTGTGTATATATCATTTGAGAAATATGAAGCAAATTCTTCTCCAAGTTAGAAATTTAATAAACATTATTGAAAGATGAAGATAGGCCAATACATGATGGAAGAAATAAATCCCTAACTTTGGTGTTATGACGAATTGTATCATAGCAATGTTAAGTATTACTATCAGAATAAACATGCATGTTCAAGTATTTTTTATGACTAGTGAGAGGATTATAAGAAAAACACTTATATGTAAAATCAAAATAAAAAAATTGAGCAATATGTTATAAAATAGCCTAACAAATTCTTCCATATCCTTCTTGATCTCTACTTGAAACAATAATTGATTGCTTAAATATGTCTTGATAATCTTAATTTTTATGGTGAAACTTTCGATTTCTATAATAACTTTCATTGACCTTGAGATTTTCCCATGCTTGGTATTTTCATTCTCATAATCATTCAAAGTTGCCATAACTTAATCTCTATTCAAAGTTTATTTTACTCTATTAATAAAAAAAGAAGGTGCTCTTCCTTGAATGAGCGAGTCAATAAATTGCCCACTTAAGAGATTATTGCTTTTTGACAAACAAATTAATCTTTTAATGAAATAAAATTTGATATTTTATAGCCAAATCAAATATCACTTATGTATGATAATCTCTATTCAAAAAACAAACAAATATCTTCATTTATTAGTTCATCAAGTATTAATCAAAAGTCTTCAATGCTTATATCATCACACTAAGAGCTTAAGGGTCTATTTGGTATAGTTTTCTGCCTGTTTTGAACTTCAGACCATCACCACTATTTGAGAAATTATTTTTTTGTTGTTTTCTAAAATTCTTTTGTGGTTGAAAGCTCTTTTTTACTACCTATTAACTATTTTAAGTGTGTTTGCAATAAGAAAATTGATGTCTGATTTTTTTTTGGAAAATATAAGTATTTCTAATTCTCATCACAATTTTCTAAAGAGTTAATTTCCCCAGCACAATTTTACATCTTTTAAAAGTTGTAGTTGTCCCAAATGAACCCTAAAAAATTATTTTCTTAATTATTATCCTAGCTTTAAGAAAAATAAAAAAAGAGAGATTGTTATGTTTCCTTTTTTCAATGGCACAATCTAATTATTTAAAATTTGGAATTCATGTCTCATTGCTTCCAAAAGCAAGCAAAAATAAAATAAATTTGATTTTGCATGAAGTTCTCTCTCTCTCTCTCTCTCTCTCTCGCTCTCTCTCTCTCTCTCACTCACTCACTCTCTTCCTTTTAATTTACATAAGATTATGTTTATTCAAATTAAATAATTTGGAGCATAATCCTAACTTACCCATTTGATATTACATTTTGACACATGATAATTGTATTGTTATCAACCATGTCTCATAGATCATCACTTACCCATTATGATGAGATGTGATAAAAATATTCAACGTCATAATTGCAATCAACATTCATGAACAATTTTACATGCTTGAACATAAAGTAACTTTATGGGGTAATATGGTAACGGATGTAAGTAAAATTAAATTCAAATCTTGTCTCACAAAATAATAATAATAATAAAAATTCAAGATTAGAAAATCCATCTCAACTTTATCCTAAATCTCATATTTACTATTTTTTTTTGTGGGCAAAATTTGATATCATTCTTGGGAAGAATAGATCTATTGCCATAAATTATAATATCATTCTAGGGAAAAATAAAATCAATAAAATGAAGCTATGACGAAATAAAATTTGAAAAAATTAATATTTATGTCGATATAAGTTAAAAATTAGAACCACAATGTAATATAAACAGTTACCAAATCGTGGATGGATAAAGCTTAAACTTTTTGGTTTAAAGCACAAACATAAAGAATAAATGTGCTTAACCAAATCTACACTCAATCAAAGTAAATAATTTATAAAAGCTATTCACAAATCATAGGGATTGTCCGGCATTACTGGTTGTTTACATTATTTTTTAGGAGGCATAAAACACATTTTATATCTTGCTTTTTTGTTTTTTTGGAGTTTAAAAAAATACTTCAAATCGTTGATGACCGAATATCATTAGTTGCATAATAATTAACTCCAATCTGACTCTCAGTTATAAGTCATTGAACTATTCTGAAGGAGTCATGATATAGTATCTTAAAAAGCCATTTGCTTGAAGGGGTCGTGAAGTAGCATCTTGCAAAGCCATTTGCCTAAAGAACTCATTAATTTTTTTGAAATAGTCTCCAACCGACTAAGGGTCTGTTTGGGGCAACTATAGTTGTTTGAGAAAACAACTGTGACGCTACTGCATAATAAATTGTTGTTTAGAAAGTTGAAATAGCTATAAAAAAAAAAAAAAAATTATTTTCAAAATCTCAGATTTGTAATGACACTGCAACGTCACCGAACCGCTACCCTAATCACCTTAAGACATAATACTCATCCTCAATATAAAAATCATTAAGGATCTATTCCAACTAATTGAAAACACGTTGAATTTATTCTCAACTTATACGACCAATTACACTAAGTCTAATCCATGAAGTGATCTACGTAATTATATTATATAATCATATCCATAATATCAACACCGATCCTCATCTAATGATTCAATGGTCAGGTGTGGGGATGTGCAATGTCAAACATTTAGTTGAAACTCTCTCACATCAATGTTTATCATAAAATACTCATATGATTATTTCTCAAATCTCACTTTTCTTAAAACTCAATTTACTTATCTCTCACCATCTGCCCTTTATGTTTGATTCATTGATCTCATAAAGTTTTGGCACCCTTTCCTGAATAACACTGGGAAGAAATATTGACAGCCAAGACACACACACACACATTTTGAGCTCGTTAGCTTTATTTCATGTTCCATAAAGTCAAACAAGTATCCGACTAACAGATAATTCAACGTGTTAACATCATTCAAATTAGACCATTGGCCGACCAAATAAAATCCACACTTTTATTTAATAATAAACTCAAAAGCATTTAATATGTTAGAGTTCACGATGATTCCCCATTGTTGCTTCTTTCACAGACACACTCAACAAAGAATTTGCCTTTGTCTATACAGCACATTAATCACACATTTATTATGTGTGGAAATGCATCTACCATTGCTCGTCACGACATCATCTTAACAATTAGGTGCTGCTACGCGCCATCTCTTATTACTGTTTTATTTCATGAAAGTTCATAACTGCATGTAATCCTGATATCTCATGTCGAGCAAAAATTTATTTAAAAAGCACAGAACTTTCAACACTCTGCTTTGGAAAGAGAGACCAGAAGCCAAAGGCTCTAATTATTAGAGTTGATGGTGATGGTGTAAACTTAATTTAATGGTGTGCATGCGTGTTTTGTGGATAGCATATATCAATATTAGTGTCGGTGATATGTATCAATTTTGTTCGAGGATAATAAATATCAAGTTAATTAATGTTGAAAGTGTGCACTTACGTTGATTCAATGTTGTACGTCATTGTTGCCGGTGACGACATGTTTTAGCGTTAATGTTGATGACTAGTCATGAAATCTAATAACGGTAGTCTGCAGAAGTAGAAGATAGTCAGACAACACTGATCAAAAGACTGTTGCAGATGATAATAATTGGCTTATTAATGTGGCTAGGTGATAGTGATTGCTAGCAAAGATCGTTGGCCATGTGATGATAATACTGCAACAATGGTGAAGCAATGACAATCAAATGATGACGGCCAAGCAACAGCGATCGAGTGATGACAACCGGATAATAACTGTCAAACAATGATAGTCAAGCGATGACAGCTTTTGCACCTATCTTTAGACATAGCTATGAAATTATTCTAATATCTAATTAGCTCTCTTGAATTTCAAGAATCTCCTTCATGTGAATAATTACAGCTATTTATAAGTTCTAGAGTGGCTATAAGATAATTTTAGCTAAAATCTCAAAAAATTATGAAATGGTCGATATTGATTTTAATAAATATAAATTATTGTATTGGTATTTAAGTACCTTAATGAAATATAATTGAATAAATCTTGGGCTTGTTTGATTCTTTTCATTGAGATGCTTCCTTTCATTGTGAACACACAACATTTGAAACTCATTTGGTCAATTTATAATATCATGAAAACTTTAATTACTCGGTAAGTATTTGATTTGGATTCATTTTAAACTTTATTGAAATTAGTTTTGATGTTGCTAAGTTCGTATCATCAAAACATTTGTTGAAATCAATATTTAAATCATCTTAAATCTAATTTTAGAATTTTTCTATTGTAATCTAACATAAAGATTAGTATTGGACATTTATATATATATTAAGAAAAAAATCTAAAAAAGATGCTAAATTAGAATTTTAATATATAACGATTATACCTTGGAAATTTACATAGAGACCACTTATTTCTTATGTATTTACATATTTAACACAAAAATTTTAATTTTTTTAGGTATTACCACCTAACGTAGCTATGCTTGAAAAATTTGTATTTCATCTTTTTAGAAACTTTTAAAAGTAATATTTTTGATGTGATAAAAAAGAATTAGTTGGTATACATGTAAAATAGAAAAGTTTAGGTGTTAGATGTGCAGATATATAGGATTTGGACGGTGTATGAAAATGCCCATATATTTTTTTATGTCATTTTCTTATATTTTTTTATAAACAAACTTTTTTTTTTATATTTTTATAAAAAAAAAAAAAATATATATATATATATATATAATCATAGAATATCCCTTAATAATGAGTGAATATGAAAGATGAAGTTCTTTATCTACACTTAAGATTAGGCAAATATTATAATGATTATCAACATCTATCATTATGTAAATTTCTAACTTTTGATGATGGCCTCAAGTCTATCTTATGCTTCAAGCTCCTCTCAATGTGAAAAAAAAGGGATTTTTTTATAGTTTCTAAAAGTGACAAGTCAATTATTTTTATTAAAATTCTCAGACTCTCACTCAAAAAATTGTGTTATTTCGTTTGACTATAAATTATTTTTAAGTATTTAAGTACCTTAATGTCATCATAATTAAATGATTTTATGTTTGAATTGGATACCTCTATGCAAGATGCTTATTATGATTATAAACATATCAAATACATTGATTGTTTATCACTTCATATAGTATTATAAACTTTCTAATTAAGGTTTAAGTATTTTAATTAAATTAGATTGGCATAATTTTGTATGTAAATTGAGTCATATAAACTAGGTTAAAGTTGTTTAAGTTGATTCAATTTTAACTATGAGTTTAAGTGTAATTTTAGATCAACTTTAGCCAAACCAACCAACGAAATAAACTCACGGGTAGGGCCAAATCACACCTAAGCCAACCTTAATTTCCCCAAGGTTTAAAGTGGCATGCCCACTAAAATCCTAACTGTAAAGGATGAGCTATAGTATGATAGAGTTCACTCGGGACTGCAAGATAGAGATTGAGCCAAACTACACCATGATCATTCAGACCAGATCATGCCTAGCCAATCACCTAGGGGCTCTAGGAAGGGAACCCAGGCTTAGAGGAGACAAACCAAAAGCCATATAGAGAATAAAAAAAAATTATAAATTTGAATAATTTAATATAATTATGATATTCACATACAATAAAAAATAATAAACATGCACATATTTAAAAACATAATTAAAATTAATTTTAAAATAAAATTGATACTAAATTACAACACTATACTTTAATTTAAGATAATTAAAAAAAATTACTATAATATATAAGAGTAAAGTTTTTAAATAATCATGGTCATTTATATGGTACGTTTTAGTCTCAAAGTTTACAGAAATGTTAAAATTTGAGATAACCACACTCTTTAAATTGGGGAACTGTGAGACAGATAGAAAATTATTATAACTCAATTTTAAGATAATTAAAAATTATTTTATTATTTTTATAAATATGAAGATTAAAATGATCCTATATAAATAATTAGGGATTATTTTGACAGTTCAATATATAATATATTAAATGAAGAAATCGAAAATATATTTTTAGCCATTCGTAAGCTCACATTTGAAAGCTGAGGGCGCTCAGCAACTTGGTTCACCCATCCCAAGGAGAGCAGGGAGAAAATATGAAAGTCCCGGCTTTAAATCGCGTCGGTTACCTTTACCACTCCCTCATTACTCTCCCTCTCTAAAGAAGAGCGAAGCAGGGCAACGATCGCAGAGGAGAGAGAAAGTGTGTGCGGGTGTAGTGGAGGAGTGTTGAGGAAATAAATTCATAGCAGACCCGGAAATTAATCGGTGCTTAATAAGGGGGGATGTTGAGTGAAATCGTCCCGGATTACCGCCGTTCTCTGCGACGCGGCAGCTGCTCTTTCTATTTCTGTGAGGATAGTGGAGGAACACCAAGAGGGAGCGAGGCTGCGAACCTGGAAGCGAAGGATACAGGCTTCCAAACGCTCTTCTCTGCACTCCAAGTTCTACTTTGCATTGGCTCCACTTGGATTAAGTTGAGCAGTGGGGGAGGAGAATAACGGCATTACTCTGCTTCTCTGTGAGAAAAAGGGGCAATTTTGATAGGAGCAATGGATTCCGGAGATGAGCAGGATGTGTCGGTGCCGAAGGGGAAGAAGAAGAGATACCACCGGCATACCCCTCGCCAGATTCAGGAGCTCGAATCGTATGCCGCCTCATATTTCTCTTCTTTACTCCTTTGTTATTGGTTTTTTTTTCTTTTTGAGAAACCGGTCCTTAAATGAAAGGTAAAAATGGAAGACTTTTTTGGTGAGATTGCAGAATTTTCAAGATGTGTCCGCATCCAGACGAGAAGCAGAGGATGCAGCTAAGCCGGGATTTAGGTCTGGAGCCACGACAGATCAAATTTTGGTTCCAGAATCGCAGGACTCAAATGAAGGCAAGAAATTTTTCTGTTTTTTTTCATGTTGTTGCTTTTTTTTTTTTTCTTTTTTTTTTTTTTTTTTTTTTTTTGTTTGAAAGATCGATTCTTTGAGGTGAGGAGTCTCCTTGGCTGTTTCAGGTTCAACATGAGAGGTCTGATAATTGTGTTCTGCGCTCGGAGAACGATAGGATCAGATGCGAGAACATTGCTATGAGTGAGGCACTGAAAAACATAATCTGCCCAACATGCGGGACCTCACAATCTTCTGAGGATTCCTACTTTGATGAACAGAAGCTGCGCATGGAGAATGCCAGGTTAAAAGACGAGGTGATCTCCTATCCTTATTATGAAATTAAAACTCTTTTATTTTCTTACATCATATAATTCTAATTAAGTACCAAATGAGAATCATCATCTCATCGTATCTGTCTGTATTTTTCATTTAATGGATTGTCATTAGGCTAGATATTATTGTAAAATGTGTTCTTGGTTGTTTTTCTTGCCTTGAACTGGCATTGTTGCTTTTTCATGATTAGGGTTAGGTGATTTTTATTTATTATTGAATCTTATTTATTGATAGTTGGTTGCAGCCACTGAGGTGAAATTTAATGCTCCTGGTTCGATTGTTCTTAAGTTTCATTCAGTGCAATTCGATTGAGTTTTGCTAAACTGCACATCTGAGGAGTAATAATGTTAATTGTTAGAAAAATATGATGAATTTAAGGAAGGTTTATTGTTCCCTATGTTGATCCAGTAGATCTTTTCAAGAGTTTTATTGCATTATTTCGTCTGATTAATCTGTTGAAGCTTCAACTGTAGGAAGATGATTTGTTGACCTTTAATCTACATTATCATTAAGATCTGATCCCTTATGTGATAGAACCATAGAATATCTGAATTGGTTGTCAACAGGGATGTTTTTGTAATTCTAGTTCTAGCTGCCAATTAGTCATTTTTACAGAGGCAAGCTATTATTTTTCTAGTTTAAAACTTCATATTTTTTTCTTTGTTTCAGCTTGATCGGGTTTCATCAATTACATCGAAGTATCTAGGAAGACCTGCAATGCAGCTTCTTCCAATTCAAACTTTATCAGCTTCTTCAGTCGATATTGCCGTTGGTGGCTATGAGAACACTGAGTTCCCCCCTTCCCTCGACCTCGATTTGCTTGGCATTGGCCTTCAATCGATGTCATTCCCATTCCCAACAGTTTCAGATGTCGAGAGGCCGATGATGCTGGAACTCGCAACCCGATCGATGGACGAGCTCATCAGGCTTGCACGAACAAATGAGCCTCTTTGGACTAGAATTGATAGCGATGGCAGGGAAAATCTCAACCTTGAAACCTATGATGCCTTGTTTCCAAGGCCAGGGCAGCAGTTTAGGAGCGCCGATACTCGTGTCGAGACTTCACGGGGTTCAGGAGATGTGATCATGAATTCCTTTGCATTAGTTGATATGTTTATGGACTCGGTGAGATATCTTTTGATTCGTTTGCTAATTATTTCCCTTTCTTTGTTAATCCAATTACATTGCTGTTTGTTATAGAGCAAATGGATGGAGTTATTTCCTACAATTGTGTCAAATGCAAGGACTATTGACGTTCTCATGTCAGGAATGGATGGAAGCAGGAGTGGAGCCTTAGTTTTGGTGAGCACAAAGTGCCTAAATTGCCATTCTTCCTGTTCTCCCATTTTTTCTTTTTCGTCATCTAATTCATGAGGATGCAGATGTTTGGTGAATTTCTGGGGCTATCGCCAGTGGTTCCGTCTCGCGAGTTCTGCTTCCTCCGCTACTGTCAGCAGCTCGAGCAGGGATTATGGGCCATTTCAGATGTCTCTATCCCTTCTCCAAAAGTTCATTTTCTTCCTTCCCCAAAGCGCAGGCTGCCTTCTGGTTGCTTGATTCAAGACATGCCAAATGGTTATTCTAAGGTATTTCTTCATGCCATGAATGTGAATATTTATTAGTTTTTTTTAAATGTTTATCTGAATCTATTATTTTTAATGAATAAAGATTGTATGGGTTGAACACATGGAGATTGAAGAAAAGAATCCAACCCACCAGCTCTACCATGATTTAGTTGATAGTGGGATAGCATTTGGAGCGCAGAGATGGGTTGCCACTTTACAACGAATGTGTAGGTGGATTTCGTGCCTAAATTCGCCAAGGGATCTTGGAGGAGGTATGAAATTATATAATTAATGATATAATTAGAGAGGTTCTTAGTGAAAATTTTCATACGTTGGAGGGATATAACAGTAAAACTCTTTAATTATATCATTAGCTCAGCAAGTTATTCTCCTAAATCTACATTTATTTTTGGTCTGGCATTCAGTTATTCCCAATGATGATGGAAAGAGGAGCATGATGAGGCTTTCTCAGAGAATGGTGAGCAACTTCTGCTCTACTTTGGGTTCATACAATGGCTACAGATGGACTGCACCGGCCGGACTGAATGATGTTGGCGTTAGGGTTACCGTTCACAGGTGCTCCGACCCCGGACAACCTAATGGAGTATTTCTCTGTGCTGCAACTTCCTTATGGCTACCTTACTCCCCTCATTCTGTCTTCAGCTTTTTGAGAGATGAGCAGTCTCGGGTTCAGGTTTCCTAACATTTTGCCTTCTTTTTACAAAATTTTTCAATATAATCTCATTTCAGCATTGTTTGTCTCCCTATTTTGTTCTCCCTTGGTGTTTAATTTATAATTTTTTACTCATATTTTTGTGATGCAAACTCATGGAACTTCATTTTAATTGAAGTGGGATGTTCTATCACGTGGAAAAGCTGTTCAAGAGGTTACTCGCATACCGAATGGTCAACACCCTGGAAACTGCATCTCTCTTCTTCGAGTAATCTCTGAAAACATTATCTCCATCCATCTCCTTTTCCCAAATGTTTTTTTAAAGTAGCATTTACATACACAGCACACAATTCTTATGTATTTTCATCTCCCATCTAATAATTCATATTTGTGCATATGACAGTCGATGTTTAATATCACTTCAAAAATAGTCATATTACCACTTTTTAAAAGTGAAATACACATTTTCATGCATATGTTTGATGCACAAAGTGCTATGCATATAAATATGAAAGCAAGTTTAGGTGTGATACATGTAAAATAGATTAGAATTGTATGCTAGGTATGTAAATTTTCTTCTTTTTTAAACTCACTCACACTAAGATTTGAACTCAAGTCATTGTGCTTAGAGAAACAAAACACATTTATACTTTCTCTACAACTGATTATTTTGTCTCCTCCTTTCATAAAATCAAACAGGCTACCATGAATCCTCCCAATATGAATGACAGAAGCATGCTTATACTACAAGAGAGCTGCACGGATCCCTCAGGTTCACTTGTAGTCTATGCATCTATAGAAGTGCCTTCCATCAACATCGCCATCAATGGAGAAGACCCATCGTTCATCCCCCTTCTGCCATCGGGATTCGTCGTGTTTCCCGATGGCAGGTCGGGTGCTGGCATTAATGCAACTTCAAGCTTGAATCCGCTGAGAGTACCGTCTGGCTCAGTGCTCACCGTCGCCTTTCAGATCATGGTGAGCAGTTTGCCATCAGCGAAGCTAAGCCATGAGTCGGTCATGACGGTTAACAATGTCATCAGCACAACAGTTCAGCAAATAAAGTCTGCTTTGCGTTCTCTTGATCCTTGACATAAAGGAATCTAATGATATTCTGAAACCATTGATGTTTAGTTTAGACGAAATACAATTTGTTGTTGTAGTTTGAGTAAAAATGTAAATTGTTCACTGGATTTGTGAAGCTCTGCTTTTCAGTTGAATATAGTGATGTTTTTAGTCTGCTGCTGAGATTGTTGGGATAGGTTCTAGCACTTAGTTTTTTAAATTCCTTGTGTGTTTAAAAAAGTTTAGCTGAATGGAGATATGTTTTTCAGGATTTGAGTTCTAGATATGTTGTAGTTTCTATAATGTTGTTGGAATTAATCAAAAGAAAAGTTCTTCACTGATGTATTTTAGTTTTTTTGTTCCATTCTCTTCTTATTGCTACATGGCTGAACTGAACTGAAACTAACTGTAGTAAGAGAAAGCAAAGCTGATAGCTCATTCATATCACTTAAAAGTAATGTTAAATCTGTAGGATATGTGAAGTCCAAAAATATTTGGTCTCTTTACATTTGCATCTTTAATTGTAAAAGCTTCTGTGAATTAAATATATATATACGATGCTGCATATAAATATATTTATTTATATAAATATGCATGCACAACTAGAGCCGTAAAAAAAGCTCGTTGTTCGCGAACAATTCATGTTCGGTTCATCAATGAGTTTTTGTTTGATTCGTTTAATAAGTAAACGAGATGAACGTGAACAAATTTTTTTTGTTCGGTTAGTTAAACGAACCAAACACGAACAGTGATGCGTGCGTTCGTGTTTGAATCGTTATTGTTCGAAAAATAAAATAATTTAAAATAATTATATATAAAAAGTTAATGATATTTAAAAAAATTAAATTTTATAAATTATAATATATAATAAATTAATAATAATAATATATTAATATACTAATATAGATATTATATATTTATATAATATAATTTATATAATTAATATAATATATTATTTATATATATTA
>NW_018164775.1:724857-733424 GCF_001263595.1 Phalaenopsis equestris | reverse complement strand
ATATATTAATATTAGGGATGTCAAACTGACTTGTTGTTCGCGAACAGCTCGTGTTCGACTCGTGTTCGACTCGTTCGTTAAGAAACGAACACGAACAGTGACTTCACGAACAATTTCGAACACGAGCTTATTTCAAACAAACTAAATTTCAAACGAACCGAACACGAACACAAGCTCTGTTTGTTCGTGTTCAGTACGTTTACACCCCTATGCACAACCACGCACATACATAAAAAAGCAACACAAATAATGCATGAAGGCATACAAAATCTGGTCAAAGAAAAAAGAATAAATAAAAAGGGAAACAAAATGCCATTAAGGATAGTTTGGGCTTAGGCACACCAGTTTTCCTAGAAGATCTCCCTCATTTTGGAGGGCGTAATGTGTCATCAGAATTTTTTAAGAGTCCCCAAATACTTTTCAATTATTTTAAAAAATTTGGAAATCATCTTAACACAAACTTTAAATTAAAATGATTCCAAATAAATAATCGAGTATTATTTTGGCACTTCATTTATTTTGGAGGGAATATTATCTTTAGATTTACGTTAAGTATGATTTAGTAAACGCTAAAAATCCTAATTTATCAAATCCATGTGTTATTAAATTCATAATAGTGTTTGGTTCGATTGAGGTTAAATTCATTTAAATTTAACATACGTATTTGACATTTTATTCTAGTTGAGTTGTTGAGTTATGCTATTGTTTTCTCCTCAAGTCAAATACATTAAATTCACCGAATATTCAATTTATTAAATCGAGATTTAGGTTAAAAAATTGATAGAATGGAGAAGAAAATGAATTTAACGGAGCACTAGAATGGGGCTGATTAATTTTTATTTTTTGTTTTTGAAAATAAAAAAAAATAAGAAACAAACAAAAGATAGTGTTTGGTTATCGTTTTGTTTTATTCCTATCTTTTTAATTTTTTGGAGGAATACTTGTGTTTTTTAAAAAAAGTTCTTGTTTGTTTTGCCGCCGCCACCGCAGTGGGCTCCCGCTCGTCGTTGTCTGCTATCGCCCGCCTCCCGTCCTTGGCTGCCCGAGCTAGTCGTCTGCCTCTACTCGTCGAGTTCGCTCGCCGCCATCGCCGATCGCCCTCATGCCACTTTCAAATGGTCGTTGCCCCCCTCTCGCCGCCCGCCTGCTTACATATATTACTTCTTGTTGGGTGGAGTAAGGAAGATGATGTATGTATCATGGGCAGCAAAACTTAATACTAGACCGCACGTGTACTCAACCATTATAAAAACGTATAGTTTTTTCCTTAACAAAAACAAAAGAAAACTCAATTTTTAAGTTGTCTTATGAACACGCCTTAAGAGCTAGAGTAAAGTGAATGAGGAAACTAGGGATTAATAGGCAAATCTCAGTAGACGAACTGAGGAAAAGAGCCCCTGATTCTTTTGAGGGTGCATTCCTCATTCAAAATTTGTAACAGATGTACCTTTTGAGTTTATGGTAATCTGGGTGTAATGTATCTTCAGATCGAGAAAAGTAAAATTTTGTGATTTTATTATATTGTATCTGCTTTGATGATGAGTAGTTGGTCTTTCTTTGTACTTCGGTTGATTTACTGCTTTTGTCTTTTGCTTAGCCGATTCGATCTTGTTGTCTGATAAAAAAGGTCGCACCATATTGGTTGCTCGAAAAATACGTTCCTTGAGTTTCCAAAATCTACCTATCACCCAATCTATCAGACCAAGTTCTCTGAGTGTCAGAGGGACATGTTCCGGCCAAGTTTCGTGATTGAACATCGATTAAACTCGCCATTACGCTTGTTCAGGTCAGACTCCTCAAACAATGAGGGACAGTGGCTAAGTGATACGATGGGCTTAACATCGCTTTCATGTCACATGCCCTTCTTGCGTTAGTATTGAATGTTGTTATGACTTGATGAGTTTTCTCTTTCTCTTTCCTTCTCAAGAAGGTTAGTCGTCATCCTCTCCCATCAACACACCTTTGACAGGCTTGTGCTAGGAGAACATAGTTGGGATTGCTGACCATCCCCATATAAAATGGGGAATGGAGACTTTGTGAGGAGTCAAAGGCGGTGCTGACTTTCCGCTGATGGGAGTGACGGTCCCTTTCTGAGCTCCACTTTAGTTTTTCTTTTCTTTGAGTCACATGTTGAAGTAGGGGACTTTCTTCGAGTCAGGTGCCGAACGCGACTTCGGTCGGGGTCGATACTCCTCTTGAAGTCCTCTCCGTGAATGGGTGTGTTAGATCCCGATTAAGAAAAGTTCTCAGCACACTCCTAAGGAATGCAATACATCCATTCAGATGTGATCATACCAACACTAGTGCACTAAATCTCATCAGAACTATGCACTTAAGTGTGCGTGGGCAAGAGTGGTACTAGGATGTGTGACCTTTATGAGAATTCCTCCTGTTGGCAAACTATTTTTCTTATTATCCCCTTAAGACATTTAGCACGATCATGCACATAGTTTCCTTCCTTACGCCAGAGAATCTAAACAATGGGTAGGCTGGTGTTGTTAACTTGTTGATTTTGAGTTCCAATTTGTCGAACACCTTTTTGAACTGAAGGTTAACCGAGCTTCTGATGTCGATCAGGTTGTTTCCCACCTGGTAGTTGTTTCTGAGGGTTGTGACAATGATCGCCTCATTGTATGGGTTTTCTTTCGGAGGAGATCTACATCTGTAAAACTGATGGGAGGGTGAGTACGAAAGCAAGAGGTGACGGAACATATCTCCTCTGATCTTTGCCTCTTAAGGCTAGACGGTCGGGGTAACCCTCCACCTCCATCGAATATAGTTGGAATTATTCCATCCATGTGGATCTTACCTGCATGCACATGACCATCGCGAGAGCACCTTTGCTGGGGCCTTTCCTCTTTCATTGGATGTGTGCTCCCATAGCGACGAACTCCTTCAACTTTCTGGCTCTAATGAGCTCCTCTACTAGATTTTTGAGATGACAACACTCCTTGTCGTGGCAGTGGTCCAATTGGTAGGTCCAATATTTGTTCAGATTGCACAGTGCTAGTGCGGTCTTCAACAGGGGGACTTTCTTGAAATAGTCATTATTTTGAATGATTTGGACTAGCTCGGCCATCGACATGTTCAAGGGTGTCGACCCTTGCATCTCTCAATGCAAAAATGTGGTCGTTAGTAGTACTGAACCGGGTGATAGTCAAAAGAATACCTCTGATTCTTGTTACCTTGGTTGCTTCCCTGATTGTCCCGGGACCTAGGGTCATCGTTTGGTCGATAGTCATGGGCTCGGTCGCCTTTCTGTCTTCCGCCATCGTCTCATTCCTTCCGCTTCTGTGTCCGGTGGGTGGATGACTCTCGTTTAACTTTCGAGGAGTCCATAAGTTCCTCCTCAGAGGTGATGTGATCGTTAGCCAACTTCAAGATCTTCATGAAGGTTCTTGGTTTTATTAGGTTTATGGCGTACCTGAATCACTTGCTATGAACCCCTTATTTTAGGTCATACAGGCGATGAGTGGCTCCAAACTCTTAACCTCCAGTATTTCCTTCTGGAAGCGCGTGATGTAAGCCGCAGGCTTTTATTTTCTCCCTTAAGTATGGTATTTGTATCTTTTCTCAACTTCTGAACGTTGGTGAAGTGCGTCAAGAAGAACTTTCTGAACTCATAAAAGGATGATATAACTCCATCGGACATGCTGTTAAATCACCAGAGAGCGGATTATTTCAAGGTGGTTAAGACGACCCTTCATGGCGTTGTTGATATGCAGCACTCCAACAGATGACTAAAAAAAAACTAGGTGGTAGGATGAGTCACTAATTCCTTTATATATGATAAAAGTGAGGAACCTTGGAACCTTGAGCTTCATTGGAGGTATGGTTTCTAAAATTCTTTGGAAGAATGTGCTACTTATAACATGCCAAGTAAGCATTCTCACTTGGTCCATGTGATGGGGGACTGCCTACGTTGATCCGGTGTTGTCTGCCGTTTGGGAATCCTCGAGTCCCTTGGTTGGTCGGTCATGGGGCCAATTGCAGGATACTAACGAATGGTTGAGGGGAGCCTCTGGGGGCAAGTTTACCTAGAATCTCCCATGAGGCATTTTTTAGGATCAGGGCTGACCGAAGAACCTCAAACTGGTCCATTATTTGCGTTTAAAGTGCCTAGACCTTTTCTTGTATGTCTCAGCGTACCATCTCTCTATTTAACTCCATGGTTAAATGTCTCACCGCAGGGATTCTCCTTCGTAGTCGACTCCACTTCTCTTCGGAGGCATGTCCACGTTTACCGCACCACATTTCATGGTGTTGAATGCTGAGTTGTCTCTTGCGAACACGTCCCAAGATTTAGAGTAGAGAAAATGATAGAGAGAGAGAGAGAGAGAGAGTAATCAGACGAATTCCAATAGAGGAGTTGAGGAAAAGAGCCCAATTTTATTCATTTTTGTGCCTCATATTTATAGAGACGTATTTGTATAATTCTAGAAAGAAGGAACAATTATGAAAACCTCCCTTAATGCGATTAACTGTGCTAATTTTATATCAAATATGTATTACGACTTGAATTTGAATATTGCGGTAACCACTTGACCAACACACTTAAGTTCGGTCGACTAAGATGACTGATCTAGTGGCGATTCTGTCTTTCAAAGTAAAATCCGGTCTGTCAATTAGTTGCGGTGAGACGCCCTTGTGGGGAATTTTAATTGTTCGGGACAGTAGGTATGACCTGCAGATTGAACCCCTCGCCAATGTATGCCAGTTTAATTCGACCAGATTGTCGGTCGTCGAAGGTTCGACTTCGTCCGTGCTCTTTTGGTCGGATGCTTCGATTGTCCGACCATAATCCATGACCGCTCGATTGCTTTGAGGTTCATGTCGATAGTTTTAGTGCATATAACGATCAAATATGTTTTATATTTTTTATTTTTAAAAATATATAAATCATAACAGTACAACACATTTTATAGAAACAGAGAAAATAAAATAAAATAAATTTAAAATAAAAATAAAAAATAGAAAGTGAAGGGCTACCATTTCACTTTTTTATATTTGGTTGGATTTAACCATGGAACGATAAATCCTACCAAAAGAGACGCTCTAGAAAATTAGAAAAAAAAAAGGTTAAACGGGAAAGGAAAATGGGGTGAGGCGCAGGCGAGGGCTTCAATCACGCTTCCGCAGGTTTTACGCCGGTGATTGAAATACGTAAGAGGAAGAATATGCCGCCGAAGCAGGATAGCACCGAAGGCATTTTCTTCATTCTCATCTCCATCTTCTCCATTTCTTCCCATTTCACAGCTTCAGTACGATAGATAGTTTTTCCACCCTTCGCATACTTTACCATTTTTTTACTGTTACAGGCATTGTTCTCGGCTTTGTGAACGAGGTATCTTCAGCATTTTGATATTTTCACCTTTTTTTCATTAAAAACATGTTGATTGCTGCCATCTTTCGCATCTTTGTTTTGTTTAGGTGCTGTGGATATAAGTATGAACCGATTATTTTAGTTTTGCATGTATTTTTTACCTGAGAGGGAGTTGTCGGGATCTTAAAATTTTGCTGTTATTCATCTGGAGTAGGGCTTTCCTCACATCAACTCTGTTATATATTATGAATTCTGCGTTTCAGATTGCTGCTGAAGTAGTTTACCAGAGGGTGTATATATAAAGAACAATCGGAACGAATGATTATTTGTGATTGTCGACATATCACATAATGTATAATAAGGTTTGGTTTCTTGTAGATGAAAACCATGTTTTAGAAAATGGGGATGTTGTTTTCACTCAGTTTGAATTTGAAATTGAAATCCTCAATTGAGAGGGTTTTGAGGTGGTTTGTGTTGTTTGAAATCGATGTTGCTGTCCAACTAGATTTTCTTGAATGATACATTCAGCAAATTCAATGATTTTTTAAAATATCTTTTTTAACTTCAAATAGTCTAATGAACCCTTATTTTGGATGAGGGGATGTGCATATATGCATAATTTGACCAAGCCAATATGATTGTGGTATTTGTTGGCTTCCCATTCAGCTACATTGGTGATATAAGTGCCTGAGCTATATTCCTGCTTAGGTTTTAGGGTTGGGTGATATTAGATGAGGGCTTCCAATTCTCCTAGGTTGCTATAGTGAGATGACAAGCAGCAATATAACAATTATTCTGATCTTTTGAACAATAATTATTGTTCAATTTTGTTGCATTAGAAGTTATGTTGCACATTCTTTGAGTGTCCTATAAAATGGTTCATTTTTAGAAATTTTTCTAAGTCTATGCTTGTACATTCACTCACTAGATGACCTTTGCTTTTCATTGTATAAGCACTGGTGATTTCTTCTGCTCTATGATTAAGTTAATTTGTTTAATTTCACTTGATATTTCAATTGGGACCAAACATTTCTTGCTGCAAATTCCAAGTTTTGAATCTTGGACTTAATTGCATTGAAGGAAGCTGCTTGATGATTACACTACCATGGGCGTAATTAATTAATGTTTACTAGCAAATTGATTTTTATTTTGTTGTTACATTTTTTTATAAGAAAATATAATTGCATTAAGCTGCTTTTTTCATTTACTTTATTTGCAACTGTCACAGTTTAATCTACTTTTTCATTTAACTAGTTTGTTTTATGCATTGAACCTTTATTTTTCTAAATAATGTGACTAAAATTTAATCACGATCTTTTGATATAGCAAATTACATTTTTTTTGTTTTCATCAGACTTTGTGGCACCCCTTTTTGAGCTCTTCTTCCGAAGAGCGAGTTCTTTTTCTTCTATTGCTCTATATAATATGTTTTTAAAGATTTAATTGCTCTGAAAAACCTACCCATTTCATTAACACTTGGGGCTTTGATAGAGCCTTACAACATTTACAAATAAATCCTTGAACTTTTTCTATTTGCAAATAGAACCCTACATTAAATACCAATCTCAACACCTCCCCTCAAGATGTGCAAAAGATATCCACTAAGCCCATCTTCCCAAACAACCGATATAAATCTAATGAGCTATGTCTTTTGCTGAGGCAATCAACCACTTGCTCTCTAGTGGCTACATGACTTTGCTTCAGTAGATCGTTATTTAGCTTTTTCCTTGATGAAGAACCTTTCAATCTCCACATTTTTGGTTCTTTCATGTTGCATCGGGTTGTTGGCGATGTTGATTGCTAACTTGTTGTCGCACCATAACTTCATTTGAACTCCTTAGTCCACCTTGAGCTATACCAACAAGACTCTCAACCACATCATCTCAGCGACTTCTAAGGCCATGGCCCTATACTCTGCCTCTGTTGTTGACCTCATTACTAGTTACTGTTTATTGATCTTTAAAGAGACCAACCTGCCTCTTACAAACATGAAGTATCTAGATGCAGACTTTCTGTCATCTTTACAACTCGCCCAGTCAGAGTCACAATAGCCCTTAATGCTTATGTGTCTATTCTTCCTGAAGATCAACCTTTTCCTTGACGCACTCTTCAGGTACCTGAGAATTTGATATACTGTATTCATGTGATCTTCTTCGGATCATGCATGTAGTGACTCACCACACTTACTGCAAATGATGTGTTGGGACGCGTGTGACTAAGACAGATGAGATGACCTACCAACCTCTAGTACCTCTTGCAATCAAATAGCTCTCCTGCCTCTGCGTTCAACTTTTCCTTCTAATCAATTGATAAAATTGCAAGTTTGCATCCTAGCATGCCCGTCTCTTTGAGTAAGTCTAACACATACTTCCTTTGAGATAGAATAATGCTCTCTGCTCCACGAGCCACCTCAATTCCGAGGAAGTATCTAAGCTGTCACATGTCCTTTACATCAAACTCTTTGCCCAAACTTGCATTCAGCCGAACAATCTCTCCCTCACCTCCAGTGACAATCTTATCATTCACATACACAACAAGAATAGTAATGTGACCACCATGTCGTCGAAAGAATGTCGTGTGGTAAGCATTGATCTGCTGATAACTAATGTCTACCATTGCTTTCCTGAACCTATCAATCTGTTGACCTCATTTTCAATTGTTGACCTCATTTTTAGTGAGGTCTAGTCTTTCTCTTAGGGTTTAGGATCTAGCCTTAGGAATCTCCCTTTGACTATCCTAGAGCCTTAGAAATGAGACCCGCCTCATTTTAGAAATTCAACATACTTCTGTACTCTTTTGAAGTTCTGCATGTGGTTCTTGACCTCTAGCACGTAGGAGGTTGAAACCACCTTGAGAGAACTCAAAAGGAGTCCCTATAGGACCTTTAAGCCTTAGGGTAGCCTTTTGCACCTTTTGCACAATTTGCACTCTGCACTCTCACGCGCACAAACTTCGCAATTCGGAGAGTCGACACGTCCGATCGCCACAATTCACATCGCTTGCACCGTTACCTGTCGAAGACTCGAATAAACTTTTTGAGACGATAGATCGCGGGTTGAAATTTTATGAAATTTAAATTTTGACACATTTTGACCTGATTGTCGACGTCGTCGGAGTGACCCTGGATGACAAAACGGACTGCACCGGCTTGTCCGAAATGCCGATTTTGCCTAGGGAGAACACCCATTTTGTTACGACACCGCGTACGAATAAATTGCATGAAATTTAATATATATATATATAT
>NW_018164775.1:721823-723569 GCF_001263595.1 Phalaenopsis equestris | reverse complement strand
AAGGAATGGAATAATCTTATGTTTTCTAACATAAGTTTTGATAGCATAACAAGTTTATTACTGTTCACATAAGCGTGGGTTGCTTTGAGCTGCATGACCAAAGCTCAATTTGGTTCGATTGTTATTACAAATGTTATTTTCAGGTCCTACCGACTTGCGGTTTGATAAGGGTAAAAATGCCGATGTTTTGGGACTGTCTCACAATATTTGGCTATGGTTTTGAGCACCGTTTTTTGGACTGTTCTAACGCTACTTTTAAGACGATGGTCTTGCAATAATTTGGCCTCTCTCATGAGCATGTTAGTATATGTATTGTGAAGCTTTCATCCATTTTCATTCAAGGCATGTGATAGTTCTATTTTGGGATGTCTTAAGGCATGAGAATATTGCTCTAACTTTCATTGTGGCTTAGTATTGGAGGTCTCAATCGCAGCTTGGTTTTCGACCCTCACTTGGCTCGGGTTTTGGCTTATGTTGGCTCGGTTTTACCTCGAAATGGTTGGAATTTTAATTTATGTTAAAGCTTGAGTTTTTATCCCTGCTTGGGCTCTGTTTTAGCCTTGCTGGGCTCGATTTTGGCCCCTGCTGGGCTCGGTTTTGACATCTTGCGCGTGCTTGTTCTAAATATACATATGGTGAAGGAATTTATTTTGATTTGGAAGAACTCCATAGCTATTCTTGTATAAAACATATGGTAGTTCTATTTTTTTTGATGTCTTGAGGGTATGGAAATGTTTTCTATTCTTTGGTTGTAACCCGAATTCAAATCTTAGCTGTGGCTCGGTCTTGGCTTGACTTGGGAGCTTGGTTTGCTTGTTTTAGCTCTTACTCGAGAGCCCATGATTGATTCCTTAAAACTTGTCTTTACTTTAGAGTTTTGATAGCTTGCTTTGCTTACCTTTGGCCCCATACCCGAGAGATGGCTTTGCTGGCTTTAATTCCTACCCGAGAGATGGCTTAGTTCTTTTTGATTTTTGTTGGTCTCGGCTCTTAACCGAGAGCCTGTTTTGGGCGTGCTGTGTTGTCTCCATTCGAAAGCTGTTATTTGGTTTTGATGGATTGATTTGGCAGTTTATAAGACCGCAATTTGATGTTTGCTTGGTGTCTAGCCGTGGGTTTGTGATGTGGTTGAATCAACCTCCCCTTTTGGTCCTTACCCGTGAGGCCTATTGGAGGTCGTTTGGTGCGATTTGGTCATCCTTGCTAGGCTTGATTGGCTTGAATGTTATTGATGAATCAAGTTTGTCATCCCAAAAATTATAATCACTTTAGTTATCCTCTTATGTTTGTCAGGGAAACATAGTAGCCACTGGTGGTTCTTTTGGGTTTGCCTTAGCCGTGAGCCTCACTTGTTGTTCCTTGGGTTTGCCTTAGCCGTGAGCTTCTTTTGGACTTGGGTTTGCCTTAGCCGTGAGCCTCACTTGTTCCTTGAGTTGCCTTTGCCATGAGCCTTAGCAGCTGTCCCTTGCTACCTTGGGCCGTGAGCCTTAGTGATTACCTCCCTTGTAGGTTGCTTTACCCGAGAGCCCTAGCTGCTGTTTCCTCTATTCTATTGACCCCGGCCGTGATCAGTTATTTGGGTTCTGTGGGAAGATTTCATGCTTATTCGACGTATAAGACTATCTATTAATTTGAAAGTGGGAGAATTTTGATTTCGGCATGAGTTTGAAAATATTAGTGGTGATTTTTCCGTGGTCACTTTATTTTGAACTTTGGGAGATTTTAAATCTCATTTTGGAAAAACAT